>NW_022940691.1:0-215 GCF_012274545.1 Fukomys damarensis | reverse complement strand
CACTGTGCCTGTGCTGCTGTTTATGTGGAGCAGAAAGGTCCGTGTGTCATCCTGCTTTGTCTCAATGCTCTCTGTAAGCTCATGATTGGTATAAGAGGATGACTGTCTCAGGGCCTCCTGGCTTTCCTTGCCCATAGGTGAGGTGGCAGGATGAAGGTAATCCACAACTGGTTTTGTTGTTCCCATCTTGTAACCTTGGGAATTTGAGCTTCTTC
>NW_022940690.1:0-237 GCF_012274545.1 Fukomys damarensis | reverse complement strand
AAAGTCACTCAGAGTCTGAAATGTCACATATGATTTGTCTTTCCACTTGTATCTTCAAAGAGCTTAGGTGATAACTAAAGTCTAGTTGTCTTTTAAATATCAAAGAAATATAGATCCTAACCAAATACGATCTCAAGAACGGATCCCCCAGCTAGCAAAAGGACACGGGTCAGAGGATTGCTCAAGACCCCATTAAGCCAAGAGTCTGAAACTAGATAGAATTGAGCACAAACCTAA
>NW_022940689.1:0-246 GCF_012274545.1 Fukomys damarensis | reverse complement strand
CCCTGTCTGAGTTCACAGATTTTTTTCTTCTGCATAATAAGTACTGTGGTTAACGGAGTATATCGCATTTTCGGTTAACGGAGTATATTGCATTTTCAGTATACTCGTTGTATCGTTTAGTTCCAGCCTTTGTCATTTTTGTAAAAGTTAATTTTATTAGTACATTTTAGATGTATGTAATGATCACACTCATCATAGGGAATATGTACCTGTACATGATATATCTTGGCTCTTATTTTCCCCCTT
>NW_022940688.1:0-200 GCF_012274545.1 Fukomys damarensis | reverse complement strand
ATCCCTGAAACACAAAGCAAGGGGGCTCTGCAGCCCCAAGAACATAATCAGTACAGGCCAGCATCCCAGGTTTCCACAGGAAACAGCTGCCGACAGCTACAAAACATGTACAGCTTCCTCTCCGCAAAGAAAAAAAAGGGGGCGGGGTAGGTGGGCCGGGGCAGTGGGAGAGGCAGAAAAGGGTCTGAGGCTCCCTTGCT
>NW_022940687.1:0-230 GCF_012274545.1 Fukomys damarensis | reverse complement strand
AAGACGTAAGATCCATCATATCATTACACCAAAAACCCACAATGAATATAGATAGCATGCATTATAAAAAATGAACTAAAAATAATTATAATTTAAAAATTGGGACAAAGGATTTAGAGATGGAGTGAAGAACAGAGGTGGTTGGGGAGGGAAAGGGAAATAAAAATGAATCAAGATGTGTTACATAAATGAACCTACTCCCTAAGATGAATGTAAATATATAGCAACTA
>NW_022940686.1:0-751 GCF_012274545.1 Fukomys damarensis | reverse complement strand
TTATATTTTCCAACTATTACATGAGTGATGATTCTGACCCAGGCTGCAGTCCACCCTGTTCTATAGATGGACAGGAAGGAAGGGTCTCACATGTTCACATGTAAGATTAGTGGGACATCTGAAAAGAAGGAATTGGGTTATGAGCCTTGGGAAACTGTGCTCATTGTTGGTATCTTTTTACACTGCATGTGATACAGTGAACAGCAAAGCAGCAGCATTTGCAGAGCAACTGTAGGGGCAACTTCCCCAGTCAGGTAGTCTGTTGGTCAAACCTTTGACAGCCACACAGCCCCGGCCCCTCTTCTGGATTCAGTGGAAAACAAGTCACTGTCACAAAGAGCACTTGGTAGGGAGGCGAGCACCCCACTCTCATTCAGATAAAGAATGAAAGTTCAAGTAAACATTGTACAAAAGACAATGACAAAGGAGAAAAATATTTAAAACTGAACTAATAAGCCAAGGTCATGTAATGCAAAGGAAAACTATCTGAGGAGCAGTCATTGTAAAATACATATTTACATATCTCAAAGATCTATTCTCACTGCAAAGTTACACAGGGCATACTTTTAGACAAACACATGAATATATTAAATGGAGTAGTTTATAAAAGATGCTACCATTAAGAAATTCCTGTCTTCCCATATTCTTCTCAAATAATTGTGTGCTAGAAGAGATTATTTTGATTAAGCAGAGTAAGCTTTCAAAGAGTTGGCACCATGACACATTTTTTAGGTTATCCTGGATGCACATT
>NW_022940685.1:0-2892 GCF_012274545.1 Fukomys damarensis | reverse complement strand
GATGTTCAAAGTTGGGAACTCAGAAAAATACCCTTGATGACCACCTCTGTCTTTGCAGAGTTGTTTCAAAGACTGGCACAGTCAGGAGGTCTGAGAGTGCGGGGGGGTTATGGGGGTTCAGGGGCACCCACGCAGCTACCTTCCCAGTGCTTGAGCGATGGCTGCTGGGTCGGGAGCAGGCGTGGTTCTCCTTCCTGCGGTGGATCAGGGCCCAGCCTACCTACCTCCCAGCACTTGAGCAATGGCTGATCCCTCATTATTTATATTTAATACTTCTTGACAAATATTGCCCAAATGGATTATAATTTTAATATAAATCTTCTAATTTTTCCCTTCTTTGTCAATACTTAGCATGATAGAGAAGTTTTGTAAATAATCTAAAAACCTACATAATTTTAGAAAAATGTAAAATGACTTCTGTCAGTAACAGATATCTTCTTTGCTTAGTTCACAATTAACAAACACTGGAGGCATTGACTGTGAAATGGGACCTCTGGCCTCATCCCTAACCTGGAATATCCCCTTCCTGTGCACTAGAATAGATATTAGAAGAATCTTAAGTTAAACTCCCAACTGCAAAGAACTGTTACATCTTGGTTAAAGTTTACTATCTTGTGACCATGGTGTAAACTATGAGAATGTAATGCAACCACCCAAATGAAGTCAAGGCTGTAAAACCCTATAAATGGAGGAGGTTGTAAGCCAGTGTGTTGTAAATCCAGACACGGTTTATGTGTGATTGACTCTCGTCGATGAGTAAATTTGTTATTTTACTTTCATTCTGCTGCCCCTCTGTGTATCACTGAATCCTTCTGTAACAAGCATATTACTCTGTTTTCATTTCAACTGATTCATGGTAGGAATCAGTAGCTCACCATATTTTAAAATTTCATTTCTCCAAGCCTAGTAAAGCTCAGAAATAAATTTGTGTACTATTAATATCATGTTTTGCTTAGCAATTGTGTTGTCATATAGGAGTCCATCGATGGCTCATGTTTCATGCATATTTATATAAGGTTTGACAATCACACACATATGGAAAAGTTAGAGTTGCCCATAAGGAATTTCTTTTAATTCAAAATATTTGAGATTGAATTGGTGACCTAAAAGTATTGAAGCTTTTTTGTACATATTTCCTAATACATAGTAAGTCTCATATAATTATATCTTTTAAAATCAGAAAATAAACTTTGAGACATCATGAACATCAAATTGTGTTTGTCATATTTTTTCATTCATAAATCCCAGGGATATCCTGCTCATCCAAATAGCCTTAAATGTAGATCACAACAGAACTAGCCATATTTATTTTATCAAGTTAATAAGGAACAATTCCTCATTCTTTCCTAGTAGTCCTGGCTTTCTCTCTTTGGAAGCCTGTAGAGTAGATTTTTGCATAAATTTTCTCAGATATGTGCTATTCCTTCTCATCATATTCAATTTATGTATCTTTGGTGGGAATATCACAGAAAGGCGCTTCTCTTCGCTTTGCAATCTCTTACCTGTTCTTTACAATCTGTTGTATTATATGTGATATTTGTTTTAATTACTAAAAATAGAGATAGGTGGAAGGTGGAGGTCTGGGTCAGCCGTGCAGAGATCCTGTCTTGTAGAGCCAACTGGTGAGGACTGGTTAGCCCCATGGTGGGCCTGCCCCCATCCCGCCCTGACCCCAGCATGCATCCAGCAGAAGGTGGAGGTTCAGGTCAGATGTGCAGATACCCTGTCCTCATTCTGGCCTGCATCAAGCCAACAAGCCTCCTGATTGTGCCAGTTCTTAGATCCTCTCTGCAGAGGCACAGGTGGTCATAAAGGTCATTTTTCTGAACTCCAGGAGATAGAACAAAAATGAACAACTGCAATAAAGGCACATCAGATCTCCATAGTTGGTAAGTTGGAGAGAGCACCACCTGCCATCAGAACTTTGAATATCTTTAGGGAAAAGGCAGTGGGAACCTGTAGTAGAACCTTGTAGCGTTCAACCCTGCAGAAGGTAAGGGAGCTCAAATTGGGCCTTGCAGCCTGAATTCAGCCTAAATCTCAGGGGTCTGTCATTGGCTAGCTGAGACTAAAGGACTTAGTTCTGCACATTGCTGCACACAATGTCTATTGTGACAGCAGAGATATAGTCTGAAAGACACCCTTCAAATTCTTTTTCTTCTTTCTTTTCCTCATTCCATTCTGCAAATTCTTTATTTTTTCTGTCTTTTTTCCCAGCTCAGTCTCTTGCTCCCCCATATTATTCTTCATCTCCCTTTCTATTCCTGTTCCTGCCTCAACTCTGATTTCTTATTTTTTGTTTTTTTTCTTCTTTCTTTCTTTAGTTCTCTCTTTTTCCTTCATTCAAGGGTCACTAGTTTCAAAGGAAAGTGAGTCCCTGTTACTGTTAAGCTGTTATATACTTGTCATTATTCTTCAGTTTCCTGAAGTTTGTGTGGTCATCCTGTGTCCTCTGGTTTCACTTGAAACCTTCTCCAATTCTCTACCTTTCTATTCCTCTCATCCTAACTCTGTCTAAGCTCCCATCCTAAATGGTGAAGGTGCTTTATTGAAGAGTTTATTCACTGTAAACATATTTTGGGTTACTCCTTGATTTTGATTTAATTCTCATAGTTTAAAGGTGATAGCTTAATGACTTCCACAAATGGTCAATTTATAAGCTGTACTTGATCCTACTGTGTTGATACTGATTGTATCAATTGGGCTAAAGGGCTGTGATTGATTTAATGAGTTGTCCTTCTGATACTATGAAAATGAGAGTGTCTATGTATCATTAGAGACTCAAAAGCTAAAGTGCAACTATATCAGAAAGATTTAAGTAATAACCCAGGAATTAAACCAAGGACAACCCAATAACAAAAATTAAAATGAGAAAACACTTAAGCAAGACAC
>NW_022940684.1:0-208 GCF_012274545.1 Fukomys damarensis | reverse complement strand
AAAAAAACAGCACAGTATTGGCACAGAAACAGACATGAAGACTGATGAAACAAAATACCAGACACAGAAACAACCCCAAACATGTTCAACTATTTGGTCCTTCACACATGGGTGAAAAAACCTTCACTGGAGAAAAGAATGTCTCTTTAATGAAGGGTGCTGAGAAAACTGGCTATCCACCTGCAGAAGATTGAATCTAGACCCATAT
>NW_022940683.1:0-214 GCF_012274545.1 Fukomys damarensis | reverse complement strand
CCCATTGTTGAAGAAAGACCCGCAGCTCCTTCCCCCAATAAAGCCTTGCCTCAGGTGCTCCTGCTTTGGCTTGATTTCCTTCATTCTGGTGTCGAAACCTGGGTTTCTTTCAGCAAGTAGTCAAGACACCACGATGTTGGTGAAGGACTGGAGTATAGAGCTGTGTAGACAGTCAGGAACTAGACCTACTTACACATCAGTCGACTTCTGACAA
>NW_022940682.1:0-275 GCF_012274545.1 Fukomys damarensis | reverse complement strand
TTGAGTTTTAGACCGTGCTTGATGCTCTATATACAATGGTACACAGGCATAAAACATAATTTTCCCACCAATGTCAAGAGAAATTTTGGAAACACATTATTTATTTTTATAACTTGCATTCTTCTATATATTTCTTCAGACTGCTATCAAAAAAAATATTAACAGCATGGGGGGGGTCTTTTCAAAAATTTAAGTCACATTTACTGGCCTTCGTGAGATTAATTTTCCTCACCTCAAACCTTCATAAATGTAATGGAGTACAACCCTGCATAAAG
>NW_022940681.1:0-317 GCF_012274545.1 Fukomys damarensis | reverse complement strand
TCATCAAGGGTACATATCATAATTAATGATTACAAAATCCTAAATGAGTCTTTCCTTCTCTGAGTGTTCCCTTCATAAATATTTTTCATATGTATAAATATTAGTCTGAAATCAGCAAATGTTTGCAAGTAAAAAAAGCAAACATTTTTCAGTAAAATCCCTCAAAGAACAAACCCCTCAACCATCTGTACATGACATATCTGCTTTCAAAACTCTGCAGCTTGTCATTTAACAGAAATTTCTTGTATAAGATCGAGAAAGGTTTTAGACTTTTTCCATCTCAAGAATATTATACATTCTTTTCTAAATGTACAGGA
>NW_022940680.1:0-431 GCF_012274545.1 Fukomys damarensis | reverse complement strand
GAACACAAACGCACTTTGCAGAGGGCTTCTGCAGTTTAAAGTGCAGTATTCCCCGGGAAAGAGATTCTCTCGTCACTTAGCCGTTTAAAGCGAAAGCAGTCAGTGTCATGAATGTGAAGTACTCCACAGAGGAAGGTGCCGCAACCCTGTGAGTTTACCAATGAAGTCAACATCTTATGTGGGGTACAACTGAATTCATTTTTGTTTGTAGGTCTCTGCTTGGGAGAGATTGAGACACTGTTGTGAGGCCGTTTTAGCAGAGAAGCCCTTCAGGCCTAAGAGAGTGCCTAGCAGCTCTGAGTGGACACAAGCCTCCAGAACTCTGTATACTTGGGGACAGCTTCAGTTTGACGTTAGAACACAAGGGAACTTTGCTGAGGGCATCAGCGGTTTAAAGTGCAGTTTTCCCCGGGAAACAGCTTCTCTCGCCG
>NW_022940679.1:0-747 GCF_012274545.1 Fukomys damarensis | reverse complement strand
GATTTAGCTCAGTGGTGCCACCGCCTGCCTCACAAGCACCAGGTCCCACGAGGTCCTGAGTTCGATCCCTGGTACCAAAAAAATGTACTTCTTCAGAGCACACACTTCTGATACATAATAAATACATTCGTCATAGGGAGTCGGCATATGTACCTATCACATGTTACTCCTTTTTATTTCTACTTCCCCTCTCCTCTCCCTCCACCCTTAGATCCTGTTCCCATCTTCAAACTTCCCCGTTTGCCCTCCACTTTGACTGGAGACAAGGGCCTTTGGTAGGTAATTAGTGTTAGACTAGGTAAGGGGATAGGACTCTTGTGAATGTTACTGATGCCCTTATGAAAAAGGAGGAGACATGAGGCCCATCTCTCTATGTCACATGGGGACACAAGAAGATGCGTCTTCTGAAACCGGGTAGAGTGCCTTCACTAGACACTAGATTCGCTGGCACCTTGATGTTGTACTTCTTGTCCACTAGAACTGTGAAAAATAGATGTCTGTTGCTTAAGCTACCAAATCACCAATGATACTGTATAACAGCAACCAAGATGTACAATTAAAGATGCTAAAAATAAAACATAGATAATATGTAAGGTAAACAGTGGCAACCGTATAAAAGAACACAGCCAGCCGGAATTAGGGGGTTCCGGGCGAGACCTCCTAAGTAATTCCAAAGGAGAGTCCGAGTCATTTATTGTGCTGGATTTTATGGAGGTTTGGTAGGAGGGACTTAGGTAGAAGGAGGCA
>NW_022940678.1:0-227 GCF_012274545.1 Fukomys damarensis | reverse complement strand
ATACTTTTTTGGAGTGAGGTGGAATCTCAGTTTTGTTTAAACTTGTATTTCTTGAATGTCCAGCGATTTTTTTCACATATATATTGGCCATCTTTCTTTCTTTCATCTTTTCTTTCTTTCTTTCTTTTCAGTACCAGGGATTGAACTTGGGAACTCGTGCTTGTGAAGCAGGTGGCAGAACTGCTGAGCTAAATCCCCAGACCACCATTTGTATTTCTTCATCTCAG
>NW_022940677.1:0-242 GCF_012274545.1 Fukomys damarensis | reverse complement strand
TTTGTAAGGAATTGTGTGTGCATGTTTTGACCTATTTGTGGGCTCCCTGGAGGGCTAAAATAAGGGATGCTTTTTTCTTCTGGTTCTTTTTGTTCCCCCCTTAAATGTATAAATCTCTCAAAGTAGAAAGTGGCTGTTTGGAGGATGATTATTAAAAACATTGGGAGGCAAATGAATACACCTCTGCATCTTGGGGCAAAGGACAACAATTGAATCAAATGATGGACATATATAGACATGTT
>NW_022940676.1:0-886 GCF_012274545.1 Fukomys damarensis | reverse complement strand
AGTGATAAGGACCTTGATCTCATGGTTATGGGGGTGCACAGGATGTTAGGGTGACTGCTGAGAATTAAGCTTCCACGGGGCTTCTGTGCTCCAGGTCTGCTGTTATATCACCCAATGGCCACCAGGTGGTGCCAAAGAACTCCCCTCAGTCACTGGGCTGGAAACTCATTGGCTCCTGGGGAGCTTCCTAAGGCTGTGAAGGCCCCCCGGGGAGTCGTCTGTTCTTGCTTTGGCCTCATCCTCCAGAAGAATCTTTACCCTGAGCTAACACGTCCCCCTTCCAACCTCATAAACCTGCAACACAGGTGAGCCCTGTCTGGGAAGGCGGGCGTCGGGGGAGGGACCTGGCAGCTGAGCAGGCAGCCTGGTCCCCCCTGCTCAGCTCCTGGGAGCCGCCTGGTCCGGGCTGTGCACTAAGTAGGGAGCTTTGTTTTAACAGTATTGTCTTGAGCGGACATCTGTGACATACTCGTATGACCTTGGGTTCAGGTTTTTGTCCTCGCTAAGAATTTGAGAGAGGGTCTCGTTGTGTAGCCCACAGTAGCTTCACACTCGCGCGTTTCCTGCCTCCGTCACCCCGGAGGGATTAGCCTGCCTGCCAGACTGCTGTGATCGTGAGGTCTCGAAACCTTTTTAAGCAGTCCTTCGTGGGTGGAAAGGTATTAGAAAGTGAGCGCGGCTAATGAACAGACGTGCCAACAAGGGCCTGTATTGCTGGGCCAGTGTCTGACTCCTTTGTTGAAACCTCTAACAGATCTAAAGCGCCGGCTAACCACGTTCAGGGTGCGGACCCTTGGGGTGGGCAGGTCTGCGTCGTGGACTCCGTCACCAGCGTCACTAAAGGCGCTCTTCTCGGCCTCCCCGCTCGCCTCCATCCGTGGGCTTG
>NW_022940675.1:0-254 GCF_012274545.1 Fukomys damarensis | reverse complement strand
GGTTTCAAGTGCAGTTTTCCCCGGGAAACAGCTTCTCTCGCCGCTTAGCCATTTTAATCGAAATCGGTCAATTACATGAATGTGAAATGTTCCGCAGAGAAATGTGGTTCAACTCTGTGAGTTTACCAGTGAAGTCCACCATTATGTGTACCACAACTGTATTCCTTTTTGTTTGTAGGACTCTGCATCAAAGAAATTGAAACACTGTTGTGAGGCACTTTTAGCAGAGAAGCCCTTCAGGCCTAAGAGAGTGT
>NW_022940674.1:0-203 GCF_012274545.1 Fukomys damarensis | reverse complement strand
CCCCAGCTCTCAGGACAAACTCTTGGTAATCCCTGTATGCCATAAGGGCATCCCCAAACGTTTTAGTCCCTTTAATAAGTTTGTAAGATACGCGATATTATCCGTCCGTAGTTTATAGAGGAAAAAGGGTTCAAGAGAGGTAAAGTTGTCTTTCTAAAGGTTACTCAGTTGGCAAAGGCGAAAAGGAACTCTACTCCCCCCCC
>NW_022940673.1:0-293 GCF_012274545.1 Fukomys damarensis | reverse complement strand
TTTTTTGTTTGTTTTCCCACACTTGGTTTGCTCTTGTTGGACAGTCTGTAGTCCATAGGTCTAATTGTACATCTTGTATCATTAATTTGTTGATTTCTCCTCTGGTTTCCTCAAACAATTCTCTTTGTACCTGAAAGGTGCTACATTTGCACATATGTCTATGTATGAATCTTTTATTTAGCCTAAAGTAGACTTACTATCCTTTCTCAATTTGAGGATTCATGTCTTTCAGTAATTCTGGAAAAACTTAAACCTCACTTCCATGATTGCTTTCTCACATGCAATTTTTATTG
>NW_022940672.1:0-350 GCF_012274545.1 Fukomys damarensis | reverse complement strand
AATCACGGATAACCTTTGTCAGGCTAATTACAGCAGTCATAATGACAGTGAACTCAAATTTAAAAGAAACGAGGAAGTAGACAGGCTTGATGGCCCACGCCTGTGATCCCAGCACTCAGGAGGTTGAGACAGGAGGACAGCTGTCTGAGGCCAGCAGAAGCTACATAATGAGTTTAAGTCCAACCTGAACTACATAGCAAGACCCTATCTAAAAAAAGAAAAAGAAATAAAGACATGCAGATTATCAACAAAAACAAAGTAACAACTAACAGTTATAAAGTCCTTACTTTGGGTCAGAAGCTATTCTAAGTGATTCTGGTATATAATCTCACTGAATCTGCTTTTTAAAA
>NW_022940671.1:0-211 GCF_012274545.1 Fukomys damarensis | reverse complement strand
CAATTCTTTGTGAATTAAGTGAGTTTCTTTTATACAGCATATTGTTGGATTTTGCTTTTAATCCATTCTGCCAGCCTGTTTCTTTTGATTGGTGAATTAAGACCATTAACATTGATGGTTATAACTGATATGTACAGACTTATTATTGTCTTGTTATTGTCCTTTTGTTGACTCTTTCACCCTATCTCTTTAGTTTCTTGCCTTGCCTTGT
>NW_022940670.1:0-221 GCF_012274545.1 Fukomys damarensis | reverse complement strand
TCAAAAGATGCAGATTAGTACGTTGGATCCCAAAATAACACTTATCATATGCTGTATACAAAATACATTTAATATAATAGGAATTAATAGACTCAAAATCAAAGGGTGAAAAAAAAAATACCCCATGCAATCAGATCATGCATATAAGACGGATTGCGATCTTATTTTCAAAGTCAAACTTCAGTCCAAAGTTCATCAAAAGAAGCAAATAGGTCACTACA
>NW_022940669.1:0-332 GCF_012274545.1 Fukomys damarensis | reverse complement strand
TTCTGCCTTAATACAAACCTACAAGCAATGGAGCCAAGTGACCATGAACTGAAACCATGAGCTGAAATAGACCTTTCCTCCTCTAGGCTGACATTATTTGGTATTTTGTTTAGCACAGTTGTTCATATTTTGTTATCGGATTCTAGATTTTTATGATCCTGATACTTCTGTTTTTAATTTTACCGTGGAGTATCGCATTATGGAACACTGTTTGTAAAATTAAATCTTCCATTTTAATGTACAGAATCCACCCCACTTTTAATTTTGATGGAGTTCTCTTAACCTTTGTGGCAATACCCTTGTATGTATTGCTTGAAGCATTGCCTTGTGTG
>NW_022940668.1:0-524 GCF_012274545.1 Fukomys damarensis | reverse complement strand
GTACAATTCAGTGTCCCTTTGCAGTAGGGGCAGAGAACTTATTTGGAATCCCAGCACCTTAATGAACCATTTCTTTTTGCCATTTAATTAGCTTTACCATAGCAGAGTAGTAGTAAATATTTTCACCAGTGATGTTACCTTTCCGGATTCATTTTAGATCATTGCTCTTAGCACAGCCATATCTGAATTTGTGCCCTGTGGTGACTCTAATTCATTGTGTTAAAATTAGATTCTTTAGTTGTTTTCAATCAAATTCTAGTTTTCTGTCTGCTTTTCTAATGTTTTACTACTGAATTTGAGTATGTTTCTAAGTATGGTGTACTTTTGTGTTTAGCCTTATTAGGGTTCTTGGATTTGTAATTTTTGTCAAATTTAGAAAAATTTTGGTCATTATTTCTTCAAATACTGTTTTCTTTCCTCCATTCCTGTGTCCTTTTCTGGACTCCATTTACAGGTGAGTTAGATCTCTTGATCATGGCCCACAGGTTTGATTGACAAATATTTTCTCCCATTTGAAGTTTTTT
>NW_022940667.1:0-227 GCF_012274545.1 Fukomys damarensis | reverse complement strand
AATAAAGAACTAAGAAAACATGTCACGTACAGATACCAATATCCACAATAAATATAAACATTGCATGTCATAAACAGGAGCTAATCATAACAGTAACAACAAAAATGAAAATGGGAAAAGGGACTTTAGAGACAGAGGAAGGGAGGTGGATGGGAAAGGGATTGAAAAAGAAGCTGTGTTATGTTCATGTACCTACTTACCAAGAGGAATGTAAACTTTATGTACTG
>NW_022940666.1:0-953 GCF_012274545.1 Fukomys damarensis | reverse complement strand
AAAAATTTTAATGTTTTTTCTTTATAACTGAAAAATGAGGAATGAGTCTGTGGCTTATTATATTTACTAGATATTTTTATAAAAACATTTAAATTTCTGTATCCAAAAGAGTAAGAAATATGATCAGTATGTAGCCTCATGTATAAATTGCTCACTCCTTTTAGTTATGAATCTAATTCACGCACATTAGAAAAACTCTTTTGTAAGATAAAATGCCACAAAGGAAATAAAAATAAAGTGTTCTGAGGCAGAAGCAGGAAAGAAGGGAGGTAGAAGGAGAGAAAGAAAAAGAGACAAAAACAAACAGAAAGGATAAATAATTTTATTTCCAAAGTGAAAAAATGAGAAACCCAGGTGAGGCGTATTTATAGGCTTTCCACTGCTATAGCATATTCCACCCAGATACTCTTTTGGGGATTGAGACCTTCGTTACCTTAGTTGCAGAGGGTTGGCAGCTGATAGGACACTGCTGTGGTTCCTTGGGACTCATTATTTACCAAAAGGGAGGGTGTTCACACAAGGTGCCACTTGTATCTGCCATGCATAGTTTGTCAATGGGGTGGACAAGCAGGATCCTATGGCCTCAATTACGGAAATCTCTGAGTGGATATTTCAGAGCAATGTGGAGTTGGGCGAAGCCTTTCTTATAATGGCATTTCAATTTAAGTTTTCACTTTCCCTGGGCAACTATTCTTCACTTTTTTTTTATTTTAAGAGTTTATTCACTAAAGGACTCCCCAGATAAGTGTTCTAAATGCAAACAATGCTTTTGGGTCTGCTACCTGGAGAATTTGATCTAGGACAAGAAAAATCAATATCAAAACAATGGTCATAGAGGTAAATTTGCAGATACAATGGCACAGAAATTTAACCACCTATAGGACATGGCCGAGTCTGAGGAAGCACAATTAGTCACAAAGAAGACAACACATGATATTCTCCAACTGATAACT
>NW_022940665.1:0-243 GCF_012274545.1 Fukomys damarensis | reverse complement strand
GGTCTCTGCCTGGCAGAGATTGAAATACTGTTGTGAGGCACTTTTAGCAGAGACGTCCTTCAGCCCTAAGAGAGTGCCTAGCAGCTCTGAGTGCACACAAGCCTCCAGTACCCAGTATACTTGGGGATAGGTTCAGTTTGACATTAGAACACAAACGCACTTTGCAGAGGGATTTTGCAGTTTCAAGTGGAGTTTTCCCCGGGAAACAGCTGCTCTCACCGCTTAGCCGTTTAAATCGAAAGC
>NW_022940664.1:0-260 GCF_012274545.1 Fukomys damarensis | reverse complement strand
CAACCACACTCAGCAGAAGTTGTTTTCTTTCAAAGCATGAAATATTTCACTCCATGCTCTACTGGCCTTTAAGGTTTGAGAAGTCTGTGGTAATTCTGATGTAAAATAGTATAGCCACTTTGAAAAATTCTGTCAGTTTCTCAAAGAAGTTCAGAATTACCATAAGACCCGACAATTCTAAATATATATCCAAGAACCCAAACTCTTGTACATGAATTTTCACAACAGCATTATTCATAATGCTCAAAAAATGTAGAACC
>NW_022940663.1:0-1769 GCF_012274545.1 Fukomys damarensis | reverse complement strand
CGTCCTCCGTGGCGATGAGCAGCAGGTCGAAGGGCCTCCCGCCCTGGAATGGGAGCCCCGCGCCGCGCTCCTCGCGGCCCCATTTGCCGCTGTCCTTGCTGTTCAACACGACCACGGACTCGTCCATCCGCGGGTTGAAGTGCAGGGCGGCGTCCGCGTCCTGCCCATCGCTGAGCAGCAGGTTCACGTGGAACCTGGGGGACGGCGGGCGGCAGGGCTCAGCGACCACCAGGCTCAAGGCCACCTGGCCTGGGACCCGCACTCCCTCTGTCCCCAGAGCCCCAGGTGCCAGGGCCCGGGGCGGATCCCGCTGCCCCGAGGGGAGGCTGGACCGATGGTCAGAAGGTCCAGCGGGGCACGCACTCCCACCGGGACAGAGTCACTGTGCTCGTGGCCAGGGTGGAACCCCAGGGACCCGGGGACCGGGAGCCACACACCCTGGAACCCAGCTATTTCCGGGGTCCCCCAACCCTGGGAGGCCTCGAGTCCCGCACCCACAAAGTCACAGACTTGGCTGGCAAGGCCCCCAGGTGCTTGGCACAGCCCTGGCCCTGCAGGCTCTTTGCAGAGTCCTGGAGTCTCAGGGCTGGGTCCTTAGAGTCACTTGGGGACCAAACTACACAGTCGGGGCAAAGAGTGAGTGCATCGCACTCAGAGTCCAAAATGGCCTGGGATTCCCAGACTGCTGGCCACAGATGCCAGGGCCGCTGTCTCTGGGCGTCAAAGACTGGCTGTCAGCTGAGCCTGGAGACCCCACCCCGTCCCCTGTCCTGGGGTCTCACCTTTTAGCTTTGTCAGGGACAGAGCCCTGAATTCTCAGCACAGTCCCTGCTCGCATAGCCTCTGGCAGCGAGATCTTGTGGGGGACATTCTGCAAGGTTAAAAGAGGGGTGACACTGAACCGGGGCACAGGGAAAGGGACAAGATAGGGGAGCCCCCTGCACAGCAATTCCAAGATGGGATGGGCACACAGCAGAAGAGAAAGGAGTCCCAGAGAGGAAGGAAAGAGAGGCCCAGACAGGAAGACAAGCAAGAAATACAGAGAAAACTGGCACAGGAGAGAAACCCGGAGGAAGCCCAGGGAGGGGATGGGGCCCATCAGGAAGGGTGGCACAGTGCCCCTGTCCACTCCAGGTGGCCCCTGAGCACTCACCAGGCTCCCTGCCATGGCTGCACAGTGGACAGCTGTGGTGTGGAAGGAAGCTGTGGGGGCCCCTGAAGTGAAGGCAGGGTGGGGCCTCTGACTCACCCCACCTCTTGTCCCAGCGCCCACGCCTGGCACAGACCCCGGCCCTGGGGCAAGGTAGACAAGGCTGGGGCAGGTCCTCCTCTTGCCTGGCCCTGCATTCACAGAGGGGCCCTGCTCACTGCCTGGTCCCTGAGCTAGGAAGAGTAGGGACCCCCTGCCAGTAGGAGCCAGAGCCCTGGAAAACTCCCCAGGCCTCGCTGCCAGCCAGCCCCGCTCTGCTGCCTGGCACACAGGGGCTCTCGCTGGGTGCACAGAACTCAGGGTGCTGAGCCGCCCCGGGCTGCATCCCCAGCCCCCCTTTCCCATCCCAGCCCCTGCCCAGGCCCCAGGACAGCCCCCCTCGGACCCCAGCCAGCCCCCCTGGGGTGTCACAGCCACCACAGGAGCAGCAATCTAGACTTGGGCTCTCTTCCTGTGTCTCTGTCCCCACAGTGTCCCTGGCACAGAATCGGTGCTCAGGGAGTTGGGTGAGATGAGGGAGACAAAGGAACAGCGCCTTCTCCCCAGCCTCTTGGCCTCA
>NW_022940662.1:0-1359 GCF_012274545.1 Fukomys damarensis | reverse complement strand
TCATATTTTTTCTTTTCCCTTATTTCCTTTCCCCTACCCTTTCCACTTCCTCTACACCTTTAGGTTTATTTCATGATAGCAGCCATTCTTTCTGGAGTGAGGTGGAATCTTAGTGTTGTTTTCATCAAGAGAGTATTTTCATTTCAATTTAGTTTAGTTTATCAATTTTTGTCTTTTATGGTCATGATTTCTGCATTTTAAGAAATTTTTGTTTACCCTAAAGTCTCAAAGTTTTAAAAAATGTTTTCCTCTAAAAGTCTTATAGTGTTAGTGTTTATGTTTAGGACTATGACCTATTTTGAGTATATATATTTTTACATATTATGTGAAAATAAAGAACAGCAGTTTGTTTCTCACAAATTGGATACCCACTATTCCTAGCATATATTGAATTTCTTTTCTTCAGTGAATTATCATGGTACTATTTGTTGAAAATAAATCAAGTAAATGTATGTGGGTAATATAATAGATCTCTGTATTGAATATTCTGTTCCATTTATCTATAAATGTACTTTATGCCAATACCATACTGTCTTAATTATTGTCATTTAGAATTGTCTCACAGTCATATAGTGTAAGTTATTAAAAATTTTTTTAAAAAATCAGGGGTAGGGATTTAGCTCAGTGATTCCATTGCCTGCTTCACAAGCGCAAGGTCCCAAGTTCGGTCCCCAGTATCAAAAAATTTTTTTTTCATATTTGGTTATTCTAGGTCCTTTATGTTTCTATGTATAATTTAAAATCAGTTTGTGAATTTCTACAAAAATTATGCTGAACTTTGATCGGAATTTCCTAAGTCTACAGATAAATTTGATAACTTAATTGGGAATTCCAATCCAGCAACATCTCTCTTTTTTTAGAAATTTAAAAATTTTCCCTCAACCATGCCTTATCATTTTCAGTATGCAGGTCTTGCAGATTTTTAAAACTAAATTTATCCCTAAGGACTTCATTCTATTTTATTCTATTATAAATATTTTTCTTTGTTTCAGGATTCACTTGTTGCTAATTAGAAATACAACTGATCTTTTAATATTTCCTTTTGTAGAATTGATATTGCTAAAATCATTTATTCTAGTAGAATTTTTAAAATTGTAGAGTCCTCAGGATATTCTATATTCATTAATTGTTTGAGAATGAAGACAGTTTTACTTCTTCATCTCAAAACTGTTGCTTTAAATTCTTTTTCTTACATTGGTGCCTTGGCTAGGATTTCTAATACAATATTGAAAAAATATTCAGTCTTTTAACATTAGCCACAAGTTAGAAACTTGTTCTTAGGTTGAAGAAGTTAGCTCTTCTGTCTGTAGGTTGCTTATCATGAAAGTGTGTTATATGGTCTTAAGTGTGCGTGTGTGT
>NW_022940661.1:0-208 GCF_012274545.1 Fukomys damarensis | reverse complement strand
GGTAACCTCACAGACTTTCAGCACCTTTCTCTGTGGAATACTTCATATTCAGGAAACACATTTGTTTGGTTTCAAAGGGCTAAGCTGGGAAAGAAGCTGTTTCCTGGAAAAACTACAGTTTATACCACAGAAGCACTCTGTAGACTGCGTTTGTGTTCCTACCTCTACTTGAAACAATCTCCCATATACAGATTTCTGAAGGCTTGTG
>NW_022940660.1:0-214 GCF_012274545.1 Fukomys damarensis | reverse complement strand
CTGGCATCTACTGTTTAGCATAATGTTTTCAAGATCATGGGAGTTGCAGTAAGTATCAGAACACCATTTGTTTCCAAGACCAAGTAATATTCCATCATATAGATTATAGCATTTTTTTAAAATTAATTTTATTGGTACATTTAAGGTAAATGATATAATGACATTCATTGTTGGAAATTTGTACCTTTACTTGATCAATCTTGGTTCTTATGTT
>NW_022940659.1:0-552 GCF_012274545.1 Fukomys damarensis | reverse complement strand
TGTGTGTGTGTGTGTGTGTGTGTGTATGCATGGGAACTCACTGTAGATTACTATCTGAAGAATATCATATCCATAAAATGTAATTCAACAAAGTCACTATAGTAAGATCAATGAAAGAATGAAAAAAAATCCCCACATTGAATATCTGTGACAAAATATCACTTAGTAGAGGAAAAGTAAAGACCTTTAAGGGTAGCAAAGGAAGAATGTTACCTGTGCAATAATCTGAAAAATCTAAGCAAATGCAAAACCTTTGCATTAACTTCGTCCGTTTCCCTATAACCAATTTCCTTCCATTTTATTAGTTTTTCCTATTGTTTGGAAGAAAATTTCTCTTTCTTTCCATTTTGTTTCTTTCCACAGGAAATTAAAGTCTATACTTTTCAAACAGGCAATAGTGTGTCTCCAACTGGTGGGCAAGTGATAAAATGCATCTTAAATTAACAGGTAGTTTGAGGTACATATGGTCAAAACCTGATTGGAAGGTATACCAAATGTTGGTGGAAGATTTCAACAGAGTTAGACAAGGGCTTTTACAAAGCTGGAGCACAA
>NW_022940658.1:0-638 GCF_012274545.1 Fukomys damarensis | reverse complement strand
TTGTGCACAAATCAGACTGGAACTCTGGTTTACACCCTGGAACCCTCCAACCTCCAACCCAGCAGCCTTGCACTGGGCTCTCCCTGCTTTGTTTTCCTTGTGAATCATGGATTAGAATGGCAGCCTTTCTGACCTGCAATAAAATTCGCACATTCTCTTAATCATATGCTACCATACAATGAATTTCATTGAAGGAAAAAATAAATGTGAATTCTACCTGACTGATTCTTTTCAGCTTTTAGGTGCTGTGGTTAGAAGGGTCAAATAATGCCAGTTATGTCAAAGCCAGGGACTTCAGGCCTCCATAAATTCTGATGCTGGAAATCCTATGACAAAATTTGAAAGAATATTTTTCTTTGTCAAGACTTCAGGCTTTCTTTGCTAAACTTCAAGCCCTTCTAGTGAACTTGCTGTTATTTCTCAGACAAAGCAGGATCAGAAATCGTATTTCAGGAAAGGAAGTGGCACAAGATAAATGGTTGAAAATAAAACTCACTACTGGAAAAAGCCATTTCATAGTTCCCACTGGTATATCACACTTTGGTTTGTTCTTTTTCTTTCTCTCTTTTTCTCTCTCTCCACATATATTTTAGAAAAGGCACATTATTCATTCCCACACCAACACATAATGAAGCCTG
>NW_022940657.1:0-225 GCF_012274545.1 Fukomys damarensis | reverse complement strand
GAAAGTCATCAGCTCAACAGAACTTCCTGCCGAGTGATGGGGCAAGACGGGCTGCTGGACCCCTGAGTAGAGGAGCCCGCCGGGCGGGCCCTGGAGGCTCCCCCGAGGATGTGCTGTCGGCAGGTGTGAGAAGAGACTGAGGCCGAGGGAGCCCAAGGGTGTTCCTGATGTCCCCACTCAGGCAGCCACAATCGTTGCCAAGCACCAAGGAAGGTTCTGGAAACC
>NW_022940656.1:1302-1872 GCF_012274545.1 Fukomys damarensis | reverse complement strand
CACAAAAAGGAATACATTTGTACTCCACATAAGAGGTGGACTTCACTAGGAAACTCTCAGAGTGGCAGCACCTTCCTCTGTGGAGCACTTCACATGCGTGAAACTGACCGCTTTCGCTTTAAATGGCTAAGCGGCGAGAGAAGCTGTTTCCCGAGGAAAACCGCACTTTAAACCTCAGAAGCCCTCTGCAGTGTTTGTCTACTAACGTCAAACTGAACCTATCCCCAAGTATACAGAGTTGTGGAGGCTTGTGTGCACTCAGAGCTGCTAGGCACTCTCTTAGGCCTGAAATGCTTCTCTGCTAAAAGTGTCTCACAACAGTGTCTCAATCTCTGCCACGCAGAGACCTACAAACAAAAAGGAATACAGTTGTGCTCCACATAAGAGGTGGACTTCACTGGTAAACTCACAGAGTTGAACCACATTTCTCTGTGGAGTACTTCACATTCATGGAATTAACCGCTATCGATTTAAATGGCTAAGCGGCGAGAGAAGCTGTTTCCCGTTGAAAACTGCACTTTAAATGGCAGAAGGCCTCTGCAAAGTGAGTTTGTGTTCTAACGTCAAACT
>NW_022940656.1:0-1265 GCF_012274545.1 Fukomys damarensis | reverse complement strand
GCACTCAGAGCTGCTAGGCACTCTGTTAGGCCTGAAGGGCTTCTCTGCTAAAAGTGCCTCACAACAGTGTTTTAATCTCTGCCAGGTAGAGACCTACAAACAAAAAGGAATACAGTTGTACTCCACATAAGATGTGGACTTCACTGGTAAACTCAGAGAGGTGCAGAACCTTTCTCTGTGGAGTGCTTCACATTCATCAAACTGACCACTTTTGTTTTAAACGGCTAAGTGGTGAGAGAAGCTGCTTCCCGGGGAAAACTGCACTTTAAAACACAGAAGCCCACTGCAGAGTGCGTTTGTGTTCTAATGTCAAACTGAACCTATCCCCAAGTATACAGAGTTGTGGAGGCTTGTGTGTACTCAGAGCTGCTAGGCACTCTCTCAGGCCTGAAGGGCTTCTCTGCTAAACGTACCTCAAAACAGTATTTCAATCTCTGCCAGGCAGAGACATACAGACAAAAAGGAACACAGTTGTGCTCCACATAAGAGGTGGACTTCGCTGGTAAACTCACAGAGTGGCAGCACCTTTCTTTGTGGAGTACATCACATTCATGAAACTGACCCCTTTTGCTTTGAACGGCTAAGCGGCGAGAGAAGCTGTTTCCCGGGGAAAACTGCACTTTAAACCACAGAATGCATCTGCAATGTGCGTTTGTGTTCTAAGGTCAAACTGAACCTATCCCCAAGTATACAGAGTTCTGGAGGCTTGTGTGCACTCAGAGCTGCTAGGCACACTGTAAGGCCTGAAGGGCTTCTCTGCTAATAGTGCCTCACAACAGTGTTTTAATATCTGCCAGGCAGAGACCTACAAAAAAAAAGGAATACAGTTGTCCTCCCCATAAGAGGTGGACATCACTGGTAAACTCACAGAGTTGCAGCACCTTTCTCTGTGGAGTACTTCAAATTCATGAAACTCAGCACTTTCACTTTCAACGGCTAAGCGGCGAGAGAAGCTGTTTCCCGAGCAAAACTGCACTTTAAACCACAAAAGCCCTCTGCAAAGTGTGTTTGTCTTCTAATGTCGAACTGAACTCATCCCCAAGTATGCAGAGTTCTGGAGGCTTGTGTGCACTCACAGATGCTAGGCACTGTCTTAGGTCTGAAGGGCTTCTCTGCTAAAAGTGCCTCACAACAGTGTTTCAATCTCTGCCTGGCAGAGGCCTACAAATAAAAAGAATACAGTTGTACTTCGCATAAGATGAAGACTTCACTGGTAAACTCACAGAGGTGCAGCACCTTTCTCTGTGGAGTGCTTCACATTCATG
>NW_022940655.1:0-232 GCF_012274545.1 Fukomys damarensis | reverse complement strand
ATTCCATTTCTTTCCTATGTTGGGCATTTATTTTTTCCATTTCTTTCTTATGCTGGGCCTTCAGGCTTCTATCCCGAGCTCATCTATTTTTTTGTCAGTTTCTGCTCTAGAGTCTCGAATCACGACTTTCACTTTGCTCAACATCTCTATGGTTATCTGGGAAATTATTTTTGTTTTTAATTTTTCTAGAGCCTGATTGATCTGTTTTGTTACTTCCTGTGCTTTGAGTTCA
>NW_022940654.1:0-207 GCF_012274545.1 Fukomys damarensis | reverse complement strand
TTAGAGCCACCACACTGTACGAATAGTCACTGCTATGCACTTGCAATTAAAAGGGGAAAAAAGGCTTCCTAAATGCCCTTGATGAAGTTAAAAGCAATTTTAAATTAAATCTTTACCTTTGTACACATCTTTTTAATATACACGTCAAAATAAATACGTTTAAAACATTTTGGTCACATACACTATAATGGTTGTCTCTAGGAAAAA
>NW_022940653.1:0-201 GCF_012274545.1 Fukomys damarensis | reverse complement strand
AGAGTGGGCTTTTTCAATTTGAGGCAGAAATGGATTCAATGTAATTTTAGTTCTCTCCTAGATATTTTTTTTTAAATTCCAAAAATGAAACAGGAAAAGAAAAAAATCCTTATGTGTTGAAATGCTTACCTACAAAGGTACAAAGATCAAACTAGCTTCAGACTTCTCTTCCACACCGTATTCCAGAAAGCGATGGAAAAA
>NW_022940652.1:0-861 GCF_012274545.1 Fukomys damarensis | reverse complement strand
ATGGGGAGGGGAGGAGGGAGTGAAGGGAGGGCAGGGACAAGGGGAAAAAATGAGAACCAAGATTTGTCATGTGAAGGTACAAGACCGATAATGAATGTATCTGTACTGTATACTGAAAATGTACCAATAAACTGAATTAAAAAAAATTGCCCTGAAGAAAACTTGGATCATTAAATATTTCAGGTAAAATTTTGAAATTTTATCAAATACACTATTTTTTCAGTTCTGGGTCTCAATGTTTGTATTCAGAGTGGTTTTCAAAGATTTAGGCAATTGAAAAAAAATTTTAAAAAGATGTAAAGTTACTGACTTCTTGTAATAAAATTGTCAGATTCAGATGACAAACTTGACAAATTGCAACAGAACTAAAATAAAAAAATACATAAATCATATAGCTATTTGTATTTTTTCTTTATCTAAATAAGATCTCAAAGGCAAAGGCAAATCATAAATAACCTAAGAATAAATTGAATTCAAATATACTTTAAATATAATAAAAGATGTAGAATTTTTCAGTAGTGTATAATGCATTAATATTAAGAAATTCATTAATCAAGTGATGAAAGGGAAAATGATTGTCTCATGAAATATTAAATAGGCTTCCGAATACATTCAACACTCCTTCCATAACAATTTATGAAGAACATTATAAAGGTCCATCATTATACTTAAAGGTAAGAAATTGCCCTTTTTTAGTTTGTTTGTTCTCAGAGTTCTTTCCAGTAAAACAAGATGAGGCTGGACGTGAGTGTTTGTTAGCTGAAACCAGAGGAGGCCTGCATATTTGAGGCCAACCTGGGCTATGTAGTGAGTACATAGATCAGTACTGTACATAACTACTATAAATATGTTTCTGTTTAA
>NW_022940651.1:0-272 GCF_012274545.1 Fukomys damarensis | reverse complement strand
GCTTGGCTATTCCAACCCCTGCCCAGTATTCTAACACCAGAATGATCTAAAATATAAATCTGACCTTGCCATTAAATGGCAGGGAATTGTGCTCACTTCGGCAGCACATACACTAAACGGCACAGAGTTCCTCGGTGGCTGCCCATGAGCCACGTCACACTGTCCCGCGCCTTATTGACCTATATTTGCCTTCTTGTCACCCTCATCTCCTGTCCTCCTCACACTTAACAGTCTTCTAAACTGCCAGGCCATCTGTAGTTCCCTGCTGTTTC
>NW_022940650.1:0-209 GCF_012274545.1 Fukomys damarensis | reverse complement strand
CTACAAAGCCACTGTGATAAAAACAGCATGGTGCTGGCAAAGAAACAGGCCTGAGGATCAGTGAAACAGATTGGAAGACACAAAAACAACTCCAGATGTTCTCAGCTACGTCATTTTGACAAAGGAGCTGACCACCCTAAGTGGAAGAAAGACAGCCTCTTTAATAAGTGGTGTTGGAAAAACTGGATTTCAACCTGCCACAGATTAAA
>NW_022940649.1:0-216 GCF_012274545.1 Fukomys damarensis | reverse complement strand
CCTCAGAATGATCATTATATTCTTATATATTGCAATTCTGGAATTTTTGTTTGTTTGTTTGTTCTGGATTTTGGTTTTTGTGGTACTGAAAATTAAACTCAGAGCCTTCATACTGAGCTACATCCCCACCACTTTTTTAAAAGGTTTTGAGAAAGGGTCTTGCTAAGTTGCCCAGCTTGGGTTCAAATTTGCAGACCTCCTGATTCAGCCTTTGAG
>NW_022940648.1:0-2816 GCF_012274545.1 Fukomys damarensis | reverse complement strand
GGCTGGTCTTGAACTCACAGTGATCCTCCTGCCTCAGCCTCCCGAGTGCTGGGATTTCAGGCATGAATCACCATGCCTGGCTCTGTAACACATTTTTATATTTAAACATTTACTGTATTTTTAGAGATCACCTCTTCTATGTACACCCTTCAGTGAGACTCAACAAGGAGATTTCTTGTTTCCCTTAACTACTCTGATTCCATGGAGCTGCTTTTTATCACAAACTGTTAGTTTTTTTTTCCCTAAGAGTTTCATCTAAATGAAATCCTACAACACGTACTTCCATATTAGGCTTCTTTTGCCTAGAAATTTCTTTGGCTCTTCATCTATGTTGTTTATGTATCAGTTCTTTTCTATTTTTTAAAAAACCTTGGCTGAGTAGTGTTTGATTTTATGAATGTAAAACAATATGTTTATCCATTTACCTATTGAGGGAGATTCGATTTCAGGAAATGTTTCTGTCACAAACCCTTGAAAACTGTGGCCCTGCCTTGATTCTGTGTTCTGGAGACCGAGGAAGAGCTCATGTTTACAGCGTGGCTTTCAGTGAGAAGGCAGGTGGTGTGTGGAGAGATGAGGCGGTGGGATGATGGAAAGTTTTGTGTGACCTCATTCAGTTCACAGTGTGGCAGGCAGCCTCAATGAGGGGCCCAGCGATCCTCATGCCCTTGCCCAGTACCGCCCTCTCCTGGGGGCTGCGTGGACAGATTTGCTGCTGCTGAATAGAAAATGGCAGACTCTATGGGCTGTCCCTCTGGGACTGGGCTACAGGAAGTGTATTACTTGTGCCTTGGATGTGATGTCTGACAGTCTGCTTATTCTGGGGGAGGCCAGCCATGCTGTGGAGGGTCCAGCGTGACCATGCGTAAAGGCTTTTGGACTGTTCTGTCCCTGTAGTTGAACTTTCCAGTGAGAACACAGCGCTCGTAACTTAATTGCAATCTCATGAGAGGCCTTGAATCAGAGGCACTCAGATAAACGGAGTCCAGAGTCCTGATCCACCGAAACTGTGAGACAATAAATTGAGTATTGTTTGAAGCCTCTAAATGTTGGCATCATTTGTTCTGCAATAGCAGATAACTGATACATATGGGAATAAGTTATCCCTGCTGTTATGATGGTCTTCATGATAGATGTCATTCTTCCCCTTTTCAACCCAGGTTTGGCGTGGCCCCGGGGGTGCACTCTGGTATCCCCACTGCTTCTGAGCACAGTCAGAAACCTTGCCAAAGTCCCTGCTTTTCTTTTCTCCTTTAATCCGCACAGCAACCCTCTGAGGGGGAGCAATCCTTGTCTTCTGCTACTGACTTGGAAAGCAAAGGGTGGAGAGCAGAAGACGTTAAGATAGCCAAGAGTTTCTAGAATTAGAATGGAGCACGCTGGTGTCGGAATCCAGGAACTTGGGCCCTAGTGTCCAAGACCTTGACACTGCCCGCACTGCCTTGCCTTGTAGACCTGTTTCCCAGCTGCTGCACATGGCCATGACTGTGAGCTTCTCCTCTGCGGTCTTCCTGCCTCTCTTCCCTCTTACCAGTCTTGTCTCACCTCCCAGCCAGCCCGCCACAGCCATCTGCAGATTGACTTCCTACGTCCCTCCTTTTCTCTGTCCTCCCTTTCTTACTTCCTCTTAGCCTCAGAAACAACTAAGGCGTAAACATTGATTTTCTAGCCCCACCTTCGGTCCCAAGTATGAAAAGTTTCCAAACCTGGTGAATACTCACTTCTGTTTGAAGGACGAACAAAGGGGTGAGTGGCCAAGTTGCCATTTAGGGCCAAGGAACAAGAAAAGAGCCCACTCTTTAGTCTCAGACCTGGGTTGAGTCCTGGCCGCACTGCTACTGAGGTCCTGCTCATGTGGACACTTTGAGCCGCTGTGCAGAGGCCCAAGAACATGGCCAGTGCAGCTGCAGAAACTGGTTTTGAGTGCTAGCTCTTCCCTTTCTTAACCAAGTAACCTTGAGACGATGATGAGCATTGCCAGCCTCATTGTTAAGACAGGGACCACCCTTAGTGTCAGCCTGGTGAAGGTTAGTTGAGATAATGAGTGCTTGAGTGGTGTTTAACCTGCTGCTGGCCCACAGTGCTCTCCAGCGAGCTCAAGCCCTGGTGCTCCCTAGGACTCCTGCAGGGCTGGCGGAGGGCAGGAGGCCACTCCTCCTCCACCTGGAGAGTCCGGGCACTTGGTCTTAAACATTTTGGAAGCACCTGTAGGGTGCAGGGAAGCACGCTGGACATGGCGGTGGCCCCTTTGGGATCAGCAGAAGCCTTTCTTCCTCTCGTGCTGCCCCTCCCGGGGAGCCTCTTGGCACGTCGAGCTTCTATTCTATTCCGCCGGGGTTGTGGACTGAGAATTCTTACTCTTTACAGATTTTTCTTCCCTTAATGATCCTGCTCTGTGCTGTCACCCCCAGTGCCCTCCCTCCTCTCCAGCTCCTAGCAGCTGGCAGAAACTGTTTATAGAAGAAGCTTTTCTTTCTCTTTTTAATAGCCTCCTAGGCTACAACCTCCCAAATGAGAACCTTGTTAACCAGAAGGACTCTGGGCTACTGATTCATATTCCACTCACACCAAGAGGGGGAAAAGAATGACAAAGGGGGAAATAAAAGGCCAATGTGCCCATGGACCAGTTCCAGCATCCTAGCTGAGGAGGGGCGTGTGCATCTTTTCATGCCCTGGATGCTAAGAGATTCCTTCCAGATTTCAGTATTTGACCTCTTCTCTTTTGATCACGTGAGTTCTTTGTAAGTCTTACGGGATTGCGGAAAGCCAAAGTAAGAGTCCCATAGTCCTACCTTTTTTTTTTTTTTTTTTTTTTT
>NW_022940647.1:0-405 GCF_012274545.1 Fukomys damarensis | reverse complement strand
CCTGGAAGCTTGCTTGCCCCCAGGTAAAACCAATAGCGGTATTCATCTGTTTTTGTTGACTTTGGGTTAAGGCCAGGTTGAGATATTATAATTGCTGGATGATAAAGGCTCGCTCCATCAGTAAGTGCCTCATTCACTCACTCGCTCACTGAGTCCACAAGTGTTTGTGAAGCAGCCATTGTTCGTGTATTTCCCCATACATTTATGGAGGCCTGGATTCAACTGTTGACGGGCAGAAGAACGAAGATCGCTGTCCACAAAGCTTCAGAGAAAAGAACACAGGTAACTGCTGCCTCCCAACATAGCCCCTGTGACCTCCCATCACTTTATTGCTGCGCAATATAGTAAGCACCTCTTTCTCTTTTCTGTCTTCCCTCTCCACTTCCTTGTCTTTTTCCTGCTCCC
>NW_022940646.1:0-214 GCF_012274545.1 Fukomys damarensis | reverse complement strand
TATAAGGATTTATAATGTAGGCTTACAATGGTGTCAGGTGTGGAAGGGAGCGAAAATGCTGCACACTAGAGATTCAAAGAATCCAGTCTAAGGCCAAGAGCTCATTGTAGAGTACCGTGGGAGTCCATATCAGGAGGCTGAAGGGTCTGTGATGGAAGCCAGGAGACAATGTCCAAGGTGAAGGCGAAGCTGGAGCTCCTCTGAAGAAAGAGAA
>NW_022940645.1:0-647 GCF_012274545.1 Fukomys damarensis | reverse complement strand
GGTGTGTGCTGCTGGGATTGAGTGTGTGATACTGGTGTCAAGGGTGTGCAACTACTAAACTAATGCACTGCTTGGTTTGGCATAGTTCTGAGTGTGGACAATGGGAAAGCCCACCCTAGGTGGGGAGGCACCCCCCGAAGGGGTGATTCGCCTGGAAGAGATAAAAGGGAGAGACGGCTGCTGCTGCTTCCTCCCTACTTCACTGCTTTATGGCCTTCCTGCCTCCTACCTGCCGTGGACCACTTCTCTCTGATGCCCTCTGCCATGCCAACCTGCCTCCAAGACAGCCAGCTATGACCCTAAACCTCTACAAACATCGAAAATAAATTTTTCTTCCTTTAACTTTGAGTGCTGAGTATTTGGTCTCAGCAGCAAGAAAAGTAAACGAAACTGAGAAGGCTGATGTAGACAACTTCCATGTTTTTGAAGTTGTAGACTTCTTAAAGGTACACTTTTTGTTATGATTTTTCTTGACTCATCTTTACCTATCTTTATTTTTTCCTATTCTATCACACTACTTCCAAATCACATAAGATTTTGAGAATTCACCTTCTCAGGATGATTACTGCAAAATGCTTTCTACAATAATTTTTTTAATTTTTATACATTATCTAACAAATATTTATAAAATCTTTTCATAGTATTTA
>NW_022940644.1:0-471 GCF_012274545.1 Fukomys damarensis | reverse complement strand
TAATCCAAAGATGAAACAGGCATCCCTCGTGGTCAGGGAAAACTTGATTTTCAGTAACAGGAAAAGGAGTGTTTCTCAGAATTGATTTTCTGTATTATACCACCAAGGGGCAGTGGAAAAAGTCAGAGTAAATTTATGAGAGTTTTCTTGATTTTGAACTGTTAGGCCAAGTTTTTATTGGAGTACAAGTCTAATTCTACCTCATTTGTGTTTACAAAATTCATCTGAAATTGGGAAGGCTTGTCATGATTTCTTCAGAGCAACGTTTGTTATTCACCTAATAACTGTGCCATGTGGACAGAGAGGCTGTAGTAGATTTTCCTTGTATGCTGAGATGTTTACTAAAATAATGTAGAAAAACAACGGAGGTTTCAAAAGTGTCCACCAGGACATGTGCTATTATTGGATGCTCCAGGTCTGAATTTTATGCGTTTCATCCTGCACAGGCAAGACCTCAGAGAGCTGAGTCCA
>NW_022940643.1:0-235 GCF_012274545.1 Fukomys damarensis | reverse complement strand
GGAAATATATATGTTTACAATTAAGGAATGCATTCTCTGGTCCAGTGATATCGTATTTAAGAACGAAGGTCTAGTGTAATTGTCAAGGTAGAGAAGGAACATAAACACTGCCGTCCGGTGTCCACCTGGAGAACAGATGAGAAGGGGGGGCATGCGTGGAGGAGTGGAAAAGCACCCCTAAGCTCCTCTGACCAGGTCGGGGAGAGTCTTAACCCAAGTCTTCACCCCAACAGGG
>NW_022940642.1:0-871 GCF_012274545.1 Fukomys damarensis | reverse complement strand
GTGACAAAACATGTATTTATTTAGTGTCTTTTGCATGAAATCACATCGTAATAGAGATTACTAGCTTGAAGCCAGTGACACAGCCATGACTTCAAGCTGGGATGAGGGAAAGAAACATTTCTGGGGAAAGGCAAAAAAGCATGATTACCCTAAAGGGGGTGATGTTATGAAATGCCATCATAACAAAGTTATAGCAAAAGCTTCAGAAGACCCAATGGGAAAGTGTTAAACCTGAAAGCCTTTCAGAGTTGCCTCAGGAATAGTAAAGAGGGTAGGGCTTTGCACTTCTGCAATTACCAGTCATAGGCTGCTCCAAGGAAGAGAGAGTGCAATATTGGGCGAGGAACTGCCTTCGGATGAGGATGAGGATAATTTTTAGAGGTGCCGGACAGCTGGCAACAACTAAAGCTGTTGGAAGAACAGGTCCTTTCTTAAGTAGAGCAAGTCCTATTTTCCTAAATGGTTCAATACAAATGTCTATTACATAAAGCTAAGCTGTGATCAGTTTTGATAGTCATACCCAGGTAATCATGATCATTTTATCTATATGGCTTTTTCCTTTACTAATTTCATTTTAATTTAAAAACTCTGCCATACCATCCACTTATCAATGGAATTGTCTACCAGAATTTAGATGCTGGCCTTCATCAAGTGTCTCTCTCAAATTCCAAATGTGACCTACTTGCTTCTACCTGCAGTGCACTGCACATTTGGATTTGCTCCCATGCTAAGACAAAGAAGTATATCTGCTTCAAAGAGCTGTTGCTAGTACCTTTTGGAGTATATGACTACTTCGACTTCTCTTAATCTGCCATGTTTCTTCAGCCAGAAAGTCTTTTTGACTTAAAACCTGATGTAAAACTCAAAAAAA
>NW_022940641.1:0-287 GCF_012274545.1 Fukomys damarensis | reverse complement strand
AATTTCCTCCTAAGCCCTCTCCACCTGTGTGTTACTTGCTGTCCCCATTTTAAGAGACCCCCCCTGTCTCTGGGGGAAGTGACATGAACCTTTGTGCCCATGACTTCTAAATCCAATCCCACTGGATTCATTTTATATTATGCTTTTCCCTGTCACCCTACTGGGAAGTGAGCTGTTCTGGGCAGGCCCTTCTTTATTTCATCCCTGTGTACCTACAGGTTGGAAGGGAGGAGGAGGTGAGGAGCAGAAACCAAGAAAGATAAGGAGAATGACATAAGGATAATAAA
>NW_022940640.1:0-204 GCF_012274545.1 Fukomys damarensis | reverse complement strand
TTAGATGCAATGTGTAGCATTTTCGTTTCCTTGTGCCTCGGTCAGTGATCCTTCCTGGACAACATTCTGTGAGACATTGTGAGAAATGTCTATGCTCTTGCTTTTGAGTGCCTGTGTCCTGTGTCTGTTACGTCCGTCTGCTTCAGTGTGGAGTTCACATCCAAGGTTTCCATATCATCTGTTGGCAGGATGAACCACTGCTGA
>NW_022940639.1:0-242 GCF_012274545.1 Fukomys damarensis | reverse complement strand
GGTCAAGCTCCGAGCAAAATCAGTGTCTGGAGAGACATTGATGTCTATTATGTGTATCCACCTAATGGAAAGGATGAAAAAGCTCCATTGGGATTAGAAAAAATAAATAAGAACACTGATCGTCTTAGTTACCTTTCTCATTGCTGAGACAAAATACTCAACACCCAAAATTAAATGAGGAAAGGTTTATTTCAACTCATAGTTTGTAACAGTTTCATTCCACAGTCAACAGACTCTAAGGC
>NW_022940638.1:0-252 GCF_012274545.1 Fukomys damarensis | reverse complement strand
TGCTGGGACTGGCAAGAGAGCTGAGGAGAGGAGGGCTTCGGGGCCATTGTAGGGAGAGGACAAGCCACCCAGATCCCAAGGGGGCCAGGATGTGATGAGTAACTAGAGGCCCGCACTGGGAGTCTAGCAGCCTCCTCTCAACACAGGCCAGCTCAGATGCAGACATCCCTGTGCCTCCCACCCTTGGGTCTTTACATGGACCCCTTCTGGGTAAAGGACAGAGCTAAGGGAGCATTTACTGTAGTCACTCAA
>NW_022940637.1:0-302 GCF_012274545.1 Fukomys damarensis | reverse complement strand
GATGAAGGTAATTGTATTGTATACCTAGATTGTACCAATAACCTCAATAAAAAGAAAAAAAAAGAGAAAAAGAAAAGGCTACCTCTGATGAGGATATACTCTTAAGTGAAATAAATAAGAAGTCACACATGTGTAAATACCAAATAGTCTCTCTGGTGTGAAAAACTATAATATTACACAAGATCCTAATGGGATAATTAATAGTGTGAAATAGGAAGAAAAGGGCTAAAGATGCAGGTAAAGTGGGAAGGGTAGGGGAAAGGGAACAAGGGAAAAGAAAAAAATATGAGAAAATGAAAAAA
>NW_022940636.1:0-220 GCF_012274545.1 Fukomys damarensis | reverse complement strand
TTGATGTTTTGGTTTATGGTTAGCTTGACTGAAGACAGAATTTTATGGTGGGAGGGCCTGGTGGAACAAAGCTGCTTAGACAGCTGGGAAGAAGAGAGGATTAAAAAGAGAGTGAGGAAAAGGGGACAAAGGACCAACGTAGCGCCCAAACTCATGCTCTCGTGACCCACTTCTTCCAATTAGGCCCAACTTCATAATAGCCCACTCATCCATGAAGTCA
>NW_022940635.1:0-304 GCF_012274545.1 Fukomys damarensis | reverse complement strand
CCAGCATCCCCCAGTGCACAGCCCCTACCACAAACAGTGATCCTACAAAAATGTCAGTGGTGACGGGCTGACCCAACCAAAGGCAGTGGACAGGGTTCCTACATGCCCTCGGTTGTCACCCCTTACCCCAACTCTATGAGCCTTCAAAGTTCCTCCTCCTGGGGAGGCCCTGCACCGGCTTTGTGGGGGGCTAAGAGATATGGGGATGAATGTGGTAGGTAATGGGGTCTGGGTTCAGATCAGCTGGTGCCACAGGGCCCCGGAAGAGGTCATGGGCAATTGCAACCCCATGAGACCAGGAGAC
>NW_022940634.1:0-218 GCF_012274545.1 Fukomys damarensis | reverse complement strand
AGCTAAATCCCTGGCCTGATTTTTTTTTTTAAATTTTGAGGCATAGTCTCGGGAACTTGCTAAATTGCCCGAAGTTGTGATCCTCCTGCCTCAGCCTCCCAGAGTGCTGAGCTTGTACACCACCATTCCTCTTGTCAAGAAACATCTGAGTGGACGTGATGGTCACACATCTATATGGGGTACAGTGCGATCGCTGGATACAGGTATACCGCGTGCAA
>NW_022940633.1:0-205 GCF_012274545.1 Fukomys damarensis | reverse complement strand
AAATATATTCATTCAAAGTAGCACAGTGAAACAAATCAGAATAATCTAACTTATTTTGTAAGTCATTTTTAAAAATATATCATGAATCCTAGAAGTAATGAGCTGTATTTATGGATTAAGCCATAGACAATTAAATACAGAGACCAGATGACCATCATTGTGCTATTCTCGTAAGTTGAGATGATTAAGACAATCTGAGATCATT
>NW_022940632.1:0-226 GCF_012274545.1 Fukomys damarensis | reverse complement strand
GGTAGATGAAAATGTGGAATAACTAAATCAGCTCATTTACTTATCCAGCACATCACTAATTTTTTGTGGATGGTGGAAATTATGAAATTACTCTCAACAATTTTAAAGGGACACACAGCATAGATCTGAGAGAGGACCAGGAAAGGACACGGACACACAAAGAGGCCAGAAGATGGGATAAAATGGGGTCAGTTGGAAGGAGGAGGAGGAGTCAAGGCCAAAACCT
>NW_022940631.1:0-350 GCF_012274545.1 Fukomys damarensis | reverse complement strand
ACAAATATATTAGAAGTGGGATTTTTGTCTTTTATTTATAGGTAATTTTGGCTTTAGGGATTTCAGAATGTGTTACCTGTATGCTTCATTAAATATAAGTGTCAACATTAGATCTAAAATGTCCCTCAAAATCTGCTATATTCAATGGCATGGCGTTTGGATGTAGACCATGACTGGATCATAAAGGCTATGTCTTTCTTAGTTCAGTAATCCATTTATGGGTCAAAATGTGATGGCATTATTGAAAAGCTATGGAAACAGGTGGTGATTTTTAATTGAAGGGAATGGCTCATTGTGCAATTACGTTAAGGACTACATCTGGTTCCCCACCTTCTCCTCCTTGAATCTCT
>NW_022940630.1:0-241 GCF_012274545.1 Fukomys damarensis | reverse complement strand
CTGCCTAGCGTGGCTCTTCCCCCCAAAAGAACGATACCTCCCCTTCAGGCTTCAAAGTGTCAACCTGGCATCCCCAGGATTCAGAAGTTTTTTCTAGAATGCCGCTTTTCCCTCCCCATTCTGGCACAGCCCAGCTACATAGCTGGTAGACAGAACCTAACACAATGAAAGAAGATGTAGAACTATTTTATTTGAAGAACGTTTCTTCCAGAGTTGTAGTAACAGAGTGAATGTTGCTGCA
>NW_022940629.1:0-613 GCF_012274545.1 Fukomys damarensis | reverse complement strand
GCAGATTTGGGGAAAGATGATGTTCATGCATATTTCTATCAATTTTCATCCTTTCTATATAGAAACAATTTTTTTAATTCTTGAAAAAAATTTGGATTTTGAAGCACAGATTGAGGAGATGTGAATGTAATATAAAAGTGAATTCTGGTTTTTGTAGATTTACCATGTCTAAAAAGTTAATAATCACTAACTAAGAAACCATGTTAAAAATAAAATGAAGTAAACACTGAATATTGAACATAGATATTAAAAATATTGTTGTGGTGACTGAGAGATTATTTTCTATATTTTTAAAACTTCACATTAGTAAATGAAGATATCTTGAGTATTTTCAATACATAATGTCCCTCTTCCTCCCTATCCCACCTCAAACAGTCTACCTCCTGAATAAACTAACTTATTTATAGCATATTTAGTGTCTTTTCAAGCATGGTATGTTATATGAGAGAACTTTCTACAGTGTATTTTAACATCAGCTGTAGTTTCTATGTGACTTCAGCAAACAAAACTGACATCATACGGGGCCGGGGATTTAGTTCAGTGGTTCCACTGCCTACCTTGCAAGTGCAAGGTCCCAAGTTCAATCCCTGGTATAAAAAAACAAACAAACAAA
>NW_022940628.1:0-305 GCF_012274545.1 Fukomys damarensis | reverse complement strand
TAACTTTTACACGATTCTTGTAGCTTTCCTTTCTATCATCTTGTTTCTCCCACTGCACTGGAGTCTCATATTCTCGTGATACATGGTCTCATCTACAAATTTAGGGTTTTTTTTTTATAACTTTTTATACATTTAAAATATGTTGTTTCTTCTGCTGTAATTCCAATAAAATAATGTGAGGGTCCGTCAAGGACCTTTATTTAACAGCATTCTTATCCTGCCACCTACTTGGCAGCCTCTGTTCACAGTGACCACACCTCTTCTCAGTTCCTCTGAGCCCACCCCTCTCCTAACGGCAGCAGCTC
>NW_022940627.1:0-246 GCF_012274545.1 Fukomys damarensis | reverse complement strand
CTCAAAACCTTTCTTCCTAAGGGAAGGGGAGGTGGGGGGGTAGAGAAAAGGAGAGAAGGGAATGGATTTAATCTGAGAAAATGAAGAAATGGAAACAAGGTCTTTGTAATAAGGGGGGGTGGAGGGGTTGAAGGGAGAGCAGGGGTACGGGGGAAAAAATAAGAACCAAGATAGATTATGTACAGGTACAAATTTCCAAAGACGAATGTCATTATATTGTATACTTAAAATGTACCAATAAAATTA
>NW_022940626.1:0-220 GCF_012274545.1 Fukomys damarensis | reverse complement strand
AGCGCATGCTTCCCTGTAGACCCTCTTGCTGCTCCGAGAGGGGAAGATGCCCATGACAGGGCGATGCTCGCATGACCCAAGCGAGCGCGAATGAGCCAAGAGAGGAAGCGATCCACAGAAACAAGCCCTGTCCTCCTCAGTCTGCTTCAGAATAGAGAACTGCACCTGGCATGTGCATTAAATTAAAACAGATATAAAACAAAGAGAAACTGAGAGACGA
>NW_022940625.1:0-238 GCF_012274545.1 Fukomys damarensis | reverse complement strand
CACCCCAGTCTGGACCCACCTTCCTTTTATCAATGAGGAAACTGGGGGCCGGAAATGCTGAGTCGCCGGTCCAGCGCTCACAGACAGTTGGCGGGAAGGCCCGTTCCATTCCAGCCCTGTGCTAGTTAGAGCAGCATTCCTTCACACCTCCTGGCCCCAGCGATGGGGTAGTGCCCGGGCCTTCTCTGCAGGAGGCATTCTCCTTTAGCCCTGTTAGTGCTGGGCGCCCCCTGCTTTG
>NW_022940624.1:0-252 GCF_012274545.1 Fukomys damarensis | reverse complement strand
ATTCTATAAATATTTTTGACATATTCCTAGGAGGTACCTTTAGGAATATGCCAGTCCAACTCAGGGAAAATAAATTCAACACTTTTAACCTGGTCTTCCAGTGAGTTCCCAGTCATTGAATTTAAAAGAAATAATGAATTATAGACTTTACAAATAAAGAACTAAACTGTATCCTTAAATATGGAATATAGCTTGTTCTTTTCCTGGCTACTGATGAGCTGGTAGGTGACTAGAAGGTAGGGATTGAGGTAA
>NW_022940623.1:0-1219 GCF_012274545.1 Fukomys damarensis | reverse complement strand
GTTGCCAGTTCAGGGAGTCCAGGTGGTTGAGTATCAGATTGTTCCATCTCATTTCCCTTTGGGTTGCCTTAGGTGATCTGGAAGTGTGGTTTTGAAACTTATCTGCATTTCTTCTCATTTCAACAAATGCACCCTGTTGTGCCTTTGTTGAGGTAACTTTTTGTTCTCCTAGTGGTCTTCAATTTTCAGCAAGCCAATGAGCAGCTTTTACTCTGCTGCTCACCAGTACACCGATTCCTGGGTTTGGAAAGGTGGCCTTGTAGATCTCTGAGCTGACCTGCTGTCTGGGTGGCCTTTTGGCTGGGGCTTGTGTACCTAGATACTTTGGATTGTATCTAGGTGTACCTCTGGCTGTGACACCTTTGTAGCTGTTGTCTGGGAGGGCCTTTGGCTGGGTTCTGTGTAACCCAGTTCCTGCTATCTGCATATACTTCTGGCTAGGGTCTCCAGGCACTGATCAATGGTATTGGGGTGATCCTCTGGCTGTTGCTTGTGCATCTGTGTAGTTCTTTACCAGGTGGGTGCTTAGCTGTGGCCAGTGATATGACAGGTCTCTGGTTGAAGCTTGCAGTTCTTTTCTAGGTGGGCTTGTGGTTTGGGCAGTGTGCCTTTGCTTCTGGGGTCAGGGTGGGGCGTGGACTTGGATCCACTGCAGTGGTGCTACTCTGGTCCACACAGCTACTCTCTGTGATCGGCTGAAATTTTTTTTAACATACTACTGAGTACCGCTAAGCCATAAAGAATGAGAAATTAGAAACATCTATAGCTAGAAGGATGCACATTGAGGTCATACTGTTAAGTGAAATAAATAGGACACACGTGTAAATACCAAATAGCTTCTCTGCTATAAGAAACTGAAAGTGTAAGTAAGGATCAAAATGTATAATAGATAATGTGAACTGGGAAGAAAAGGTGCAAAGAGGAAGGGGAAATGTGAGTGTTAGGGCAAAGAAAAGAGGGGAATGGAATTAATTTGAGAAAATGAAAAATAGAAACAAAGACTTCACAGAAAAAGAAGGGTGGAGGTGTTGAAGGGAGGACAGGATATGGAGAAAAATAAGAATCAAGATATATTATGTAAAAGTACAAATCACCAATGATAAATGTCATTATACTGTATACCTATAATGTACCAATAAAATTTTAAAAAGACAGACATGATGAGACACAAGTTGAATCTTAGTACATAAGCCAGTGTCTGGGGTACACAAATTGGTAG
>NW_022940622.1:0-951 GCF_012274545.1 Fukomys damarensis | reverse complement strand
ATTCTCAGAAGTCCCTGAACTGCATGTCTGACAGGACAAAATGGCATTGCAGAAGCCATCATAGTCAATACTATGACTTGGGTATCTGGCTCCTCCAGGCAATTTTTAAAGAGCAGATCAATGGCTTATGTTTGGAGGTTCATTTTAAAATGATAAGAGAGAAAGAAAGGTCTCCCTTTGTGTTTCTGTATTTTTTAATGCTGCATTAAAATAAGAGATATTATTGATAGAAGGGTACCTTTTAACAAAGGGGGATTTTATAACAAATAAGATCCTTAAATGGTGTATTACTCCAATTTTTTTACATACCATCTTTAATGAAACATTGTATTCAATGCATAAAGAAATGATAGTGTATATAAAAGATATGTAGTATTAAAGAACTGAGTTATACAAGTGAAACACATATAGGTGTGATTTTTTGACACTTCAAAGTAGTCACCTTGTAAGGATATCCTTTATTTCAATAATGCTCAAAATATACTCTGCAAATACATATTTTGTGATGGCATATCCTTAACCTGTGAGAATGGAACTATGTTTTAAAAGCAAGAAAAAGACATTAAACTTAATAAAATTAATCTTACCTTGCCAAGAGCCTTGTTCTCCTCAATGCCCAATGAAATTCAAATTCCCCTTATACTATGGGACTCGAAAGCCAGGCCTCACCAATAATGCATACACTCCCACTGCTCTTGCCAATCAAAAACTTCATTCCTGCAAAATAGCCTCCCAGAGTACTAGGAGCAATCCCCAGTCTATAAATTGAAGATAATTTCTACTATGCAATCTAATTCTTAGTCCTACATTTACAAAATTTACGAGATGAACTCAGTCCCTCCCCCTGCGTTTCCTAAAAAGTCACCCAATCTAAATCTATGTAAAACATCCAGGCCTTTTGTCATTATTCTGGTGCTTTTACCTCATTTTCTGTAACCCTCATATCTACCC
>NW_022940621.1:0-574 GCF_012274545.1 Fukomys damarensis | reverse complement strand
GAGAACCACCTGGCGTCGTTCTTCTTGCAGAGCCAAGTTGAGTTGCTGGCTAGCATGATGTGAGTTCGCTGTCAGACTAGGCTCCATCAGGGAGAATCTGTACGAACAATGTGCAGGCCAGGATTTTGTGTTCTCCACATCCTGTATACAGCCCTTTGAAAAGGAATGGTTGTAGAATCTGAGAGAAAACATTGCTTGGGACGGAACCCGGTTGAACAGTGTGCAGGGAATTTCCTTTCTTTGAGACAACCAGGGATTAAGTAGGCAAAAGGCCCCCAGGTGACCCATGTGTTTCTGATATCTCAGTCTTCCTTCAAATGCCCTAGCATGGTTCAGGAGCTCAAGGAGCACTCGCTCTTACTATTGTGGGTGAAGCACTACAGCCTCTAGCCAGCCAGCTGAGAGATGAGCCACAGGACATCCATGGTTGCCTCCTGCTGACCTTTTGGGTGTGACTGATGCTGCCATGGGCTCAAGCGAGCGCCAGCTTGAAGCCAACCACCTGCAATGGGATGGTTAATGAGTTCATCCGCCTGCCGTCCCTTCAGATTACAACTGGTGGGGAAATGAGCAG
>NW_022940620.1:0-222 GCF_012274545.1 Fukomys damarensis | reverse complement strand
GCTAAAACAATACAAAGAATCAACAGATTGAAGAGCTGGTTCTTTGAAAAAATTAACTAAATCGATAAGCCCTTAGCCAAAATTACAAAAGAGAGAGATAAAAGACCCAAATCAGTGTAACTAGAAATGAAGAAGGTGAAATGTTTGGATGCCATAAAATTCAGAAAATAATAACCACTCTGAAACTAGCTCAAGAAGTTAGCCAGAGTAATCGGGCAAGAG
>NW_022940619.1:0-821 GCF_012274545.1 Fukomys damarensis | reverse complement strand
AAAAACATTAAACATTTTAGCTTACACTGCATTTTTTTTAGGCAGGGAATGGAGAAAGTATCAAAACTTGTCAAATGTTTGAAAAACAACACATTTACACCTACCAGGGAAGAAGGTCGCTTACTCACTTTCAGTTTTCAGCTTCTAAGTCACACTGTTCCCTGGAAGACTGAATCTTCCACCCCTGGCTATGCCTGGGGTAGGAGAACCCAGCTACTTTATCTCAGCGTGGGGCACTTTCGTAGATAACATTCACTTGTAGCCTTGGCCAAGGGTTTGCGAGCTGCACTCTGAGTTCTTCTTGTGCATTTTATTCTGAGATTCATAAGGGCTGTAGTGTGTTCATTCCTATTACTTGGTGGTATTTTATTATATGGGCATATGACAATTGCTAACCTACTTGTCTGATAATTGGACATCTGGGTAATTCCCAGTTTGGGGCCACAATGACCATTCATGTATAAGTTATAAGAACATATACTTTCAAGATTTGGAACATCTGAAAGTTTTTCAAGTTTCTATTGCATGGACATCTCCATTGCAAATTCCAATCTAGCCTTAATGACTTCATGAGATCTTATCTCAAAAAGCATTGGAAATATTTCATAAGGTTAATTCTGATAAGTATGTGTGGAACATAAAGATTACTATTTTACATATTGATGGAACTACAGATTGGTAGAAATATTCTTTTTTTTTTTGGTACTGGGGATTGAACTCTGGTCCCTGCGCTTGCAAGGCAGGCCACCACCGAACCTCTGAGATAAATCCCTGGCCCTGGTAGAAATATTCTTAATGACAATTTGATAGTACCTACCAAA
>NW_022940618.1:0-402 GCF_012274545.1 Fukomys damarensis | reverse complement strand
AATGAAACGGACACTAAATTGGTATAAACTGAAATTGGTGACCACATAATCACAGTCTCATTCAGATTGTTCTTGTAACACATTGATGAAAGAATCCATAACAGAACTTTGGGTAAAACTTTGATCTATTTTCTATGGAGAAAGAAAAGGCCTGAAGTCTGAATTTACATCCATCTATGAGCTAAATGTTTGGTAAGCTGGATGAAGACAGAAAAAGATTGCAAAACTACTGACAAAGACTTGTAGGAGAGAGGTATATGCCTTGAAGAGGAAATGCATAAAATATTTGCAAACTAAAGATACCACTAGAAGATATTTACAAAGGCAAAAGAAAAGATGAAAGAAGAAAGGCAGAAAAGAAAAAAAGGGAAGGACATAGGGACAGGAGAAAAGAAGGAAGTA
>NW_022940617.1:0-200 GCF_012274545.1 Fukomys damarensis | reverse complement strand
TAAGGGTCCAGTTTTAATCTTGGGCAGGTTGAAGCCCAGTTACAGATTGGGCCCAAGCAGACCCTTCCTTGTGCTGGAGTAATGACGGCACCACAGGCAGGGGAGAGCCCTTCAGTTATTTATTTTTTTTAACTTTCTTTTAATTTACCACTTTAGTTCACAAGAGATTTAAAAATCAACTGTTCAATAGTAAGTCTGTT
>NW_022940616.1:0-235 GCF_012274545.1 Fukomys damarensis | reverse complement strand
GCCCATTGGCCCATTTCAAATGGGAGCCTCTCTGGCTCCAAAGAAGAGGAAAGAGCCCTGTGCATGAGTTTGGGAGCCTAGATTGAGTCCTGGCTCCAGAGCAGGCCAAAACACAACCAGGCTTCAAAAGGCCCTCATCTCCTCCATGCCTGCCCCATCCTGGGAAATGGTATCATCAAGGGAAGGAAACAGGCTCAACAGGGCTGATGGCCTGCCCAAGGCCACAGGCATGGAG
>NW_022940615.1:0-208 GCF_012274545.1 Fukomys damarensis | reverse complement strand
AGGTCCTCAAGTGTGCTACATACACTCTCCAGCAATGAGCCAAACCTGGCCCTTTTATTTAATGACTTATTTCATTCCCAGTTTGCTCCTGAGCTGTTCCCCCTCTGTACCTGTTCTTCTCTACTGAGTCACTCCCACTCCCTTCGCTGGCTTTGCCTGTGTCCCACCCACTGTCTTCCCCCTTGTATGGGGACAAAATGACCATGGT
>NW_022940614.1:0-1581 GCF_012274545.1 Fukomys damarensis | reverse complement strand
CTTTGAAGAGTTACTCTCTAATCTCTTCTACTTCTCACAATAGCTTTTGAGATTAATATTAATAATCCAGATTCTGTGAGGAAATTGACGTCAGGAAAGTTTAGTGATTTGTACTGGGTCACAGGGCGTATAATTTAACAGGATGGGAGGCAAGTCTGCGCTGAATCTGCTACAGATTGCATTTATCTAGGTGTGGTTGGTATCATGATTTGTACTTTACTTATTTATATCATCTTTCAAGGAAAGAATCACATTTTATACAAATTGTACATAATTAAAATTAACAATATAAATGTATGCGTAAAGAAACATAAACCTGCATTAAAAAAAAATCTCGTGCTCATCAGTGCTAAAGCAATTGAATTGAAATCCTAAGTGTAAGTTTAGAATTACACAGCTCTCATTTCTTGGGGAAAATCTGTCATCTTGTCAGGAAACTCACAGTTTTTGTCCTAAGTCTTGGGTTTGAGAGAAGCTGGTCGTGGTGGTGTTCAGGATATTGCATGTAGCAATGAACAGTATTACTAGTTTTCAAAATATGCAGGGCTGATTATCTTCTGATGATAGACTCCCTCCTTTTCTTTCTTCTTCCTCTCTCTTCCACTTCTCCTTCCTCCTCTCTTCTTCCTTTTATAAGTAGCAGAAATTTTCATTAAGAAGAAACCCGATACATTAAGCAGGTAACAACAAAATTCGTGGGTTCCTTGGCTCTCTCTCTCTTTTTTTTGTGGGGGGGGTGCTGTGGATGGGACTCTGGACCTTGGTCTTGCGAAATGGAACTGCTGAGCTAAATTCCCCGCCCTCCCTGGCTGCCCTTCTGACTCCTCCTCCCGCAGTGCTTCTTCCACTATCTTCAGAATCTCAGTTTCATTCTGAGCACAGGTTGAAAACCTCTGTGTTGACGTATAAACGGAACATGGTGTAGATAACCAGAGTGATGGCATACTGATGTGTAGTTTTCTATGCATCGAGCAAAAACATTCTTTCTGGTATGTTGTGTACTTGGAACCGTGGTTTCCTAATGAAGAAATGTTCATCACAGCCCCGCTAAGGACACTGTTGAGTACTCCATACCTGGAGCCACCTAAATTCACTAATCGTAATTTATTACAAAAAAGTTCTTATGGAAATCTGTACTTTCCACACATGGGAATCTGTAATTTGAACTGATCCACAGACAAACTTGATTTTTGTACATGTAAAATAGAGGTACTCAAAGTGGGATGTGTAGATTGGGGCTGGTACTATTATTCTCCAATGGTATCAGTATGATGATCAAAAGTTAGATTTTAAAGACTCTTTACAGTTTGCTGTTACTGTGACAATCCTAATGTATGAGAGTAGATTCAGCTATTGAACGAGGACATATTCCAGTTATGATTTTGCCTGGTACTCATTAAATGAGTAGAAGAGTCAGTAGTGTTGCTGAGTGGGGGAGAATTTTAAAAATTGCAGACTCATAGGCTCTACCTAGCATCTTGATGTTGGAGGATTTAGAAGAATATTGTGGATTTACATTTTTAAAAAAGTATTGCAGGTGATTCTAATGTGGGGATAGAAACACCACATTAAAAAAAAAAA
>NW_022940613.1:0-279 GCF_012274545.1 Fukomys damarensis | reverse complement strand
TAAGCAGTTTAGTATGGCTGACATTATTATCCTACTTTACAAGGAGTTAAGTATTCCAGAATCCCACAACTTGTAAGTAAGGCAGAATTCCATCTCAGGTCTTTTTCTTTTTCTAATGTAGCAGTCTTTCCACATTATCAAACTATCTCCTTAAATATTGAAGTTAAAGAATATTTTTTAACTTTTAGCAATATTATAAATGCTTCAAGTCGAAACGTTCATTTTGCTCTTTGAAATACACCACAGTAAGGAATTTTGCCATTAGATGTGTTTCATTGG
>NW_022940612.1:0-693 GCF_012274545.1 Fukomys damarensis | reverse complement strand
AATGGCAAGATTAAGGAGAAGCAGAAGCTGGTGGGAAACAAGGAAGTAGAAAGTGTGCATGTAGAAGGAACACCTTCTTCATAAGAGCTGGACCCCAGAGAACAGAGGGAAGGCACACGGGGGAGTGGTGAGAGAGGAGCTGAGAAGTCAACCTGGGCCAGAGCCCACAGAGCATGTGAAGGCCATAAGGAGAGCCAGGGCTGACAGCACCAAGCTTTCACCTCAGGGAGAGCACCCTGGCTGCCCTGTGCTGCAGGGCTCGACCAGAGGCAACACACAAAGCCAGGTACCAACAAGAAGTGCCTGCAGCCACCCCCGTGTCAGCTGCAGCTTGAGCTAGCAATGGAGAACGAAAAATCAGAGGGATTGAAAAGATGTTCAGGAAGCTCAGGGCCATGTCTTCCTTGACATTCACACATGGACGCATAGACTCTTGGGCAATCAAAACCCCATGTGAAGCTTGGGATGTGCCCCAGAAAATCTACAGATAAACAATGTACCATTTCATCCACTCGAGGATCCAGATGAGTAATAAGGTTACGTGCATGGGGTGTTATACAGTCATTCCTGTGATTTATACTCCAATCAGGACATTTCTAAGAATGAAAGTAGCGTTTACTAATAATTATACCAAAACAATAGGCAGAAACCTAGGATTTTTTTCCAGCCAAACCAAGACATATAATTGTTCAT
>NW_022940611.1:0-271 GCF_012274545.1 Fukomys damarensis | reverse complement strand
AAAGAGCCTTCATTCCTTTTAATCCTAATTCCACAAGAGATCTCTATTAATTTTGACCTGCAAAGGTTTTGACTAATCATAACTAAAAGATTTTATACTCTAGTTTAAATTGTCTTATATGTTTGTCTGTCTAAATGTTACAAGTAGATTTTTGATTTCTACACCATGGTTTTATAGGTTAAATAAAAATTTAAAGATAATTAAATATAACTTTTAAGTTTGGGTACACTCCTGTTGGTAAATAAAGAAGCAGCTGCTCAGAAAATTTATT
>NW_022940610.1:0-207 GCF_012274545.1 Fukomys damarensis | reverse complement strand
ATTCTGGAAGAGTGTAATTGGGTAGTGAAAGATAATTGTTTGAATTTCTAAAAGCATTTTGTACATGTGAGATGATATTTTAACAAGTATAAGATAACATCTCATTGTGCTTTGGATATTTAGGATGATTAATGATGTTGGGAACCTTTCCATAAAACTCTTCGCCATTTGTCTGTTTCGTCGGATATATGGCTACTATGTGCTTTG
>NW_022940609.1:0-213 GCF_012274545.1 Fukomys damarensis | reverse complement strand
GCTCTTCATCTTACAGTTCTGTTTACTAGCCCCACAGAGGGCTCCCCGACCAGCACCCAGAATCCTCTGGTGTTTCAGAATCTGTTGAACAGGAGTATGGATGGAAGAAAGTACCTAAAAGGATGCCCTGTCTTCCTCTCACGCTCAGTGATCCAGGTGGAGATCTTCAGGGCCTGGGATGAGGTTTAATCCATACCGCCTATAGCCTCAGGG
>NW_022940608.1:0-631 GCF_012274545.1 Fukomys damarensis | reverse complement strand
TCTATCATCTAAGGCAGTGGAAAGTGAGAAAAGTAAGCTTTTTAAAAGGAGGGAGAGTAATGGAAGCATCCATTTTAGAATGTGGTGACACATTAAAACACATTTTTACTTAAACTGTGTTTACATACAATTTTACAATGAATTCCTCTCTGTATTTAGAAACCATCATTTATCACAACAGAATGCTTTGCATCTCGATGAATTCTGCATTTAAACAAAGAAAATAGGCAATAATTTCCCATTGGTCCAGGCTATTTTTACACTGAAATGTATATGTGCATAGTAACATCTGTGTATACAGAGATATATGCACATACAAAAAATATATAAAGCGTTTGATGTACTTATTCTATCACAGACTTGTAACTAGGCTTGAAATCCTTTATTAATTTATTTTTCTTTTCTTGGAGGGGGTACTGGGGATCAAATTCGGGTCCTTGTGCTTGCAAGGCAGGCAGCAGAACCACTGAGCTAAATCCCCCACCCTTTTATTAATTTCCATAATTTAAATATTTGGGGTCCAAATTTTTAAACAAAATAAAGGTGGGATAGCTGCTTGTCATCATTTATGCTAAATTTATTTCAATGTCATACATCCTACTTTAACTATTTGAAATATTCTGATAGCACC
>NW_022940607.1:0-443 GCF_012274545.1 Fukomys damarensis | reverse complement strand
TTAGGAGATGAGGCCTCAAAATTAATAGTAAGAATCAGGCTATGGATGCTGCTCAGTTCCCTTTCTACGTGTTCAGTCTACAGCAGCACTATCACCACCACCATCACCGCGATATAAAAGGAAGCACGTGGGTGACAGACATGGCTGATGGACTCTGACTCAGAGCTTTACCTTAGAAGGCAGGAAAGCAGACAACTATCATCTTAGATACCCAAGCAGGGGCTAATGAGCAGCTTGGAGGAGAGTGTTTCCAGCACAGGATCTGGGCTATCTCACTCTGAGCCAGAGGTGGGGCTCTGAAAGGGCATAATCTCAGCACAGCTACTGCACGGCGATGTCTAAGCCCTGAAGGTAAGGTCAGGCAGGCACAGACTGGAGATGGAGAGATGCTGGGCAGAAGAGGACTCAGAGTGGGGAGAATGGGTTCATTCACCTGCAGTAGT
>NW_022940606.1:0-216 GCF_012274545.1 Fukomys damarensis | reverse complement strand
CAGTTCAGGAATTCCTGGTATACTAAGCTGCCTCAATAAAGAACATTTATATGTTCTTTGAAAACTATTTCTATTTGCAAAGTAATATGTAGACTCCTAAGGCAAAAATCATTTCCAAATGAAGATAATTGAGTAGTCTAAATAGTTTAATAAATGTTTTATTCTCTAAATATGTAGTTATATCTCTCATCGTAGTATGTTCAGTGTTATATTTTT
>NW_022940605.1:0-309 GCF_012274545.1 Fukomys damarensis | reverse complement strand
CTTTGTTAAAGTTTTGGCATGATACAGAGTGGAGACCTGATCACCCTCCATTCTTTGTCATTTACAAGGGTTTCATGTGCCCCATCCTGGGCTGTGGGGACATATATACCCTCAATTTGTTATTGTACTTCATAAGGGGCTCCAGGGAGGGAATGTGTTAACTTGTGTAATTGTGTGAGAGTGAGTGCAACAAGCTTTGAAAACAATAGGTAGTCTCATCTGTGCACCAAGACAAAGGGAGGGGCCATTTATGCTTAAAGATCCCTCCCTGAGTCATGGTGCTTCTGTGTGGCCTGTTTCTGTGATTCC
>NW_022940604.1:0-404 GCF_012274545.1 Fukomys damarensis | reverse complement strand
CCATAATGAATTTTAAAATAATAATATTAATATATAATTAAATATAACAAAACATTTATATTAATACTTAAATGATAATATACATTGTAATTAGTGGGAAGGCGGACACCTTCGGATGGCAGTAGACACCTATGTGAACAGGTGACTTGAGACTCAGTGCTGATGGCCATTTGGCCACAGACACAACTCACAAGTGAGCTGCACACTTGTTGATGAGTGGACACACTGTGCCAGTATGAATCTTCATAGTTTAGTGTGTTGTGTGGTATGATGGATGCACTTAATGCACTTGTGTGAAATATAGAAATGTTTTCTGGGTTTTGGTACTTGCAATTTTTTTTCACTTTTGTGTGGAACATTATTCTTAACTGTCATCATTTTTGTTGCCACTCTTGTCTCCTAAG
>NW_022940603.1:0-810 GCF_012274545.1 Fukomys damarensis | reverse complement strand
CTCATAGAAGAGAAATTAAAATGACACAGTTAAAGTAGTTACAGACCAATGGGTTTAAACAGCAACAGTTGAGAAGATTAAAATTTGCTGCCACCATATTTATCCATCATTACTGGGCTAAATTTCTAAATCTGGTGTCCTGTTTACCCTCAGTGGGTTAGAAAAATTATAATAACAGTCCTTTTCTGATATGCATGTATTCAATCAATGTGTACTGAAACAGTGCTTTGTATGCCACAGGCCACAAAAAAATACAGTAGACACTGAAATGAATGCAAATTAGCTGACGGCCTTCAGAAATCTCTGAGCATCGGTTCATCTGGAGTGAAATGTAAGTTACTGCCTCTGCATGCTCAGTGAAGGCAGAAAATACCTCAGTTCTCTGACTCTGGTTCTGCTGCGGATGCTGGTGTATCATTCTCACCTGCAATGAGACAACACTGAAGGGCAGGAGACACCCCTGGCTCTCTCTGCCGGAATCTGGCACACTGTTGGGATGATGACCTATCCCAGCACTTGGCATTGTTTTTCTGTAAAGGGCTAAATATAAAATAGGCTTGGTTTTGAGAGCCAGAGAGTCTTTCTCCCAGTTACACCACCCCACTAATGAAGCATGAAGTAGCCACAGGCAATATGTAAACAGAAAGGTACAGCTAAGTTCCAGTAAAATTTTATTTACAAAACGCACAAGTAGGCAAAATTGGGCCATTGTTTGCCAAACCTGGCCTAGACTGAAAACAGAATTCCTAGTTGCTGACCCTTAGCTTTTTGCCCTGAGATTTTATAACACACACACACACACACACAGAG
>NW_022940602.1:0-220 GCF_012274545.1 Fukomys damarensis | reverse complement strand
ATGATGGCGTGCTGCCTTAGGAAAAGAACAAGCAGGTCCGGGGGGCAGGTTAGAGGTATAACCAACAGAACTTCCTAGGGCTTTGAGGGTGAAAACTGAGTGAGGAGGAGGAATGCCAGGTGACCCCAGTGTACTCTGTGGAGCACCTGAGATAACTGTACTTTCTTTTTTGAGACGGGACTGACTGGGGAAAAATAGGTTGAAGAGTAGCCAGGTGTGA
>NW_022940601.1:0-287 GCF_012274545.1 Fukomys damarensis | reverse complement strand
CTCCCATGGTCAGTGATGGCCTCTCCACTCCACCTTTCCTGGCCTTGTTTCACACCAGCAATGCCTGGATCGTGCCCTGGGGCCCCCAGTTGCTAGGACTTCCTCACACCAGCCAGCAGCCCTTTGCTGTTGAAACCCACATCTCATCACCAGTATCTCATATGTGTCCTGAGGACCTGCTGGGCTTAAGTATTATCACCCTCTGATTAAAAAAGAATAATTAGTGCATACGATAAAAGAGAGGCCCATGAAGTTAAAAACGAGAAAATTGATCAAAAGCAAAATAC
>NW_022940600.1:0-244 GCF_012274545.1 Fukomys damarensis | reverse complement strand
AAACTAGTGAATTCTCTCGGAATGTCAGTGCTCCTACCACTTACTGACTAACACCTTGAGACACGCCACAGTCACTTTCACTGAGAATGAAAGATGACCAAAACCAGAGTTGGTCTTATAGCTCCTCCATTGGCCTGTGTTTATTAAGCACCACAGGTTTGCAGGTTTTATGCCCTGATACAGTAAAAAAAAAAAGGGGACAAGGGGAAAAAATGAGAAGCAAGACCTGTCATATAAAGGTACA
>NW_022940599.1:0-340 GCF_012274545.1 Fukomys damarensis | reverse complement strand
TTTTGACCTTATTGGGTGACCATACACATTCTGTGAACGAACTCAAGGCTGGGTTAGCTGAGATCCATTCATAAACAAAATACCTCATCTCTGTTGAGCATTCACCATGTGCCAGCCACCCTACCAAGCATTTAAAATTTATTAGTTTTTAAAACACTAGATGTGTACCATTCATATCTTCATTTTAAAAGAGCCAGACAAAAGTCCCAATAGTCCCTGAAACAGGAGAGTTGCTTGAGCCCAGAAATTTGAGGCCAGCCTGAGCAATATAACAAGATCCTATCTTCCTCCACCTGCAAAAGCAATTAAACATATAAATAATTTCCATTTTCCAGATCAG
>NW_022940598.1:0-554 GCF_012274545.1 Fukomys damarensis | reverse complement strand
TTGGGAACTCAGAAAAATACCCTTGATGACCACCTCTGTCTTTGCAGAGTGGGTCCAAAGGCTTGCACTGTCAGGAGGTCTGAGTGTTGGGGGGGGATTAAGGGGGTTCAGGGGCGCCCACATGGCTACCTTCCCGGTGCTTGAGCGATGACTGCTTGGTCAGGAGCAGGCGTGTTTCTCCTTCCCCCGGTGGTTCGGGGCCTGGCCTACCTCCCAGCGCTTGAGCAATGGCGGCTGGGTTGGGAGCAGGCGTGGTTCTCCCAGGAATTTTGTTCTTTAGATTGAGTTTCCATTGATTAAATGAGTTTTATTGTACCTTTTTTTTTCTTTTTATTGAGTTTATTGGTCCAATCCAGGTATACAATACAGTTACATTTATTATTGGGATCCTGTACCATTACATAATAGGTCTTGATTCTCATTTTTTCTCCTTGGCCCTGCCCTCCCTTCACTCTCTCCTCCTCTCCCCCATTTAAAAACACTTTATTTCTATTTTTTCAATTTCTCATTTTTTTCCTCTCCCTTATTACCTTTCCCCCACCCTTCCCACTTTC
>NW_022940597.1:0-228 GCF_012274545.1 Fukomys damarensis | reverse complement strand
CGGGGTGGGGGAGGGGCTGGACTTGTGGGGGGGCGGGCGCCGGCACGGCCAAGGGACACCAGGCAAGGATGACGTCAGCCAGGGCCGGCACTGCCCGCCGCCCGGAGACCTCCTGACTTGGACCTCCTCTGGGGACACTGCCAGGTCCCGCTGAACCCCCGAGGCCTCCCGCAGCGTGAGCCACTGACCAGCGTTGGGAGAGAGCTGGAAGGAAGCCTGAGCAGGGCC
>NW_022940596.1:0-241 GCF_012274545.1 Fukomys damarensis | reverse complement strand
TTCATAAGCAGGAACAGAAAACACAAGATTCCTGAGTCAGAGATAATGAAAAGTATTACTCATGGCATGACAAACGGCATGAGCAACAGCATGTTCACCTTAGTCCTCCCTCCCTCTCAAGCACTAATGAAAGCAAAACAGAGAATAAGGGACACCTGCAGAACGGACATGTGTACACAACAGATGACGGCTTTGTTATGGAGAAAAACATGAGCCTAAGGAACCCAAATCTTTTACAATG
>NW_022940595.1:0-257 GCF_012274545.1 Fukomys damarensis | reverse complement strand
TGGAAAGCGTGAACCCTGGCCAGGCGCAGTGGCACACACGTAATCACCGGTACTTGGGAGGCCAAGGCAGGAGGATCTGAACGCCAGAACATTCCGTCCAAGTTCTGCCTACTCCTGTCACTTTCACCCCGACACCCACTAGCGAGTTATCTGACCTCTCTGAACCTGTTTGCTCATCTGTGAGGAAAAGTTACGGGCGATTCTTACAGGACGAAATGACTTAAACCAATGTAGATGGGCGTCCGAACAAGAAACCC
>NW_022940594.1:0-205 GCF_012274545.1 Fukomys damarensis | reverse complement strand
GTCTGCATCTTGCCCTCCCTGCTCCTGAATCTCAGCTCCAGAAGAGATGAGGACATCCAGCCCTGGGGCTAGAGAAGCAGGCAGGCCTGGGGTCCTGGAGCGAGAAAGAACCATGCCAGGAAGAACTGATATTAAGCTCTGACCCAGAGCATTGTTCCCAGGAGCCCTTTGGCCCATCGCTACCCAGGAGACCATGTTGGTCTCT
>NW_022940593.1:0-611 GCF_012274545.1 Fukomys damarensis | reverse complement strand
AAAAAAAAAAAAAAAAAAAAAAAAAAAAGCTAAATTCATAAACTATGGTAAAACTGTGCTTCTGAAAACAACTTAAAAATACAGCACAGGAATTGGATTAGGTAATAGTTAAGCTGGAAAGGCTTTAGAGAAACTGATGAAGGATGAAAGAACAACTAGGAAATTACTATTGGAGTCTGGACAAAAAGAAATAATTTTAATAGGATAGTAGACAGTTTGGGAGTATTGTTTCTTACAATAAAATGGGGAATATAAAACACACCGAGTGATATGGTGGCATGGCTCAGAAGACATCTAAGAATACTGGCAGTGTCTTCTGGTCTTCTCAGGTACAGATAATTATGCACAATACTTTTGGAGTCAAGATAAACATTCTCATTATTAACTCATCCAGGAGACAAATGTTTCTCAAAGGTAGGCCTCGAGGTACCCAAAATGTGAAAGGTTTGACACTAAGACCCTTTGTTAAGACTCTAAAAGGACTTTGGGGGCTGCTTCAAAGACCTCCTTAGAAGGGTAATGAGAAGATTTCTAAGAATCTTCAGTGTGCTGTGGCAGCGTCCTGGCTCCAGTGTAAGCAGAGAATGACTTGTCTTGAAAGTATTGGCAGG
>NW_022940592.1:0-1501 GCF_012274545.1 Fukomys damarensis | reverse complement strand
CATAAAGAATTTGAAAGTCCATGAAAAACTAGCACAAAATCAACCAATGTTAGTAATATAAAATGTGCGGTCACTACAAACCCTACAGGTATGAAAAAGGTAAAAGGACATTATAAAAAAATTGTGACTAGACATTTGAAAACACAGGGGAAGTGGACAAAATTCTAAAATAATAAAAATTACCAATTCTGCAAAAGAAGTGGAAGAAAAAGCCCAGTAGCATTAAAGACATTCAAGGATTTACACAGAAAATCCTCCTGGTCCTGATTACCTCTTGTGAGGCCTATGAAACACTGAAAAATATATAACATCCATTTTACACAAACCTGTCCGGGAATAGAAGGAGGGACCCTTCCCTTATTCTGTTTCTGAGGTTAGCCTAGTATTGTGTCCAAGTTAAACATGGACATTGGGATAAAAGAAATTTACAGCAACTTTATTTCATAATCAGGGTGAACAAATCTCCAATAAAATACTAGCAAACAGAATACAGCAGATAATACCACCATTACATTGTTGAGGTTGAAGTAATTATTCTTCATAAGTAATGTGATTATATTTATTATCGAAGGCCCAAACTCTGCAGAAAAATATCAGAATTAAAAGAGAGTGTAGCAAAAGCTCCCTGGACATGAAATCAATGTAAAAACCATATCTGCATGTACCAACAACAAACCCTTATAATTCTTGGCAGTTTTGGGGACTGAAGGTAAGGCCTTGCATATGCTAGGCCAGGGGTCTACCCCTGAGCTAACCCTTTCAGCCAATAACATAACATATTTAGAGATAATTTTTATAATGTCAAAGCAATACCTAGAAAGTAAGTCTAACAAATGATGTACAAGATCTCTGTGCTGAAAACTATAAAACATTACTGAAAGAAATATAAGATAATCAAAATCAGAGCAATATATTATGTTCTTGGAGTGGAAGACTCAATATTGAAAAGATATCAGTTGTCCCAAAGTGATACAAGTTAATTTCTACTGTCATTAAAATCCCGGTTTTAAAAATATTTTAAAATTTAACATGGATTCTAAAATCTTTGTGAAAATGTAAAGGTGCCTAGAAGCCAAAAGTTTTTGAAGAACATTAGGGTGGAAAAACTACCTGTCCTGTATATCAAGACAGATTGAAATCTAAGACTCGAGAGAAACAAACCAGTGGGATGGAAAAGAAATGTCAGAAACAGAACTGCACATCAACTGATGCTGTGACTAAGAATTGAGCTGCTCTTTCTTGAAACTCGATAGAGGAAGGGTGATCTTTTCCATAAGGGAGGCTCTCACTTGGATATGTCAATGGAAGAATTGAGTCTGGACCATGATATACACCACCCCACACATGAAGTTCAATTCCAGATGGATTGCTAATCTAAATGGGAAGACGTAAACCCACAGGTAGCAATATGGGAGAATATATTCTGTACCTCAGTGTAGAAGTCTTCTTAAACAGGATATAAAACTATAGAAGAAACTGATACAATTTTGCATCAAAATAG
>NW_022940591.1:0-299 GCF_012274545.1 Fukomys damarensis | reverse complement strand
CCGGCACCGACAGCCCCTGCCAGGACGCACAGGAGAGCAGGGCCCTGTGGCTCCTCGGGTTGGCTGTGGGGTTTTCTCCCCGCCCATGCCAGCAGCAGCCCCTCTGCCCTGGCCACCACCTCTCCTGCTACATGAACACTCAGAGGCGGTGAATGAGGCGCTCTCTCGCCTGGTTTGGACTCCCGGAGCCAGCATTCAGGTCAAGCTCTACTCCGGGCCACTCTCGGACCCCTCTGTACTCCAGGAAGCACTGTTTCCCCCTCCCCAGCCTGGGCCCCGTCCTGTTCTGTGGGGATCCC
>NW_022940590.1:0-212 GCF_012274545.1 Fukomys damarensis | reverse complement strand
TTTCTGTGGTTTAGACCCTCCTAGTAGTTATGGAGATAGAGACCAAAGTTCATTTTCTATGGCATTATTATAAAAAATACAAAATGACATTGAAAACACATATTAGAAATATTATTGCTCACTTGATTACTATTTTTATAACCAATTATTTAAGGCAAAAAATAGACTAATAATCTAAAAGCTTTCTTTACTCAATCTGTTTTTGTATTTCT
>NW_022940589.1:0-222 GCF_012274545.1 Fukomys damarensis | reverse complement strand
TGGAATGCTGATCAGGTGGTATGAATTTCTTAAAGTGCCCTTTGTCATGGAAAGGTCTTATTTTTCTATCAGTTTTGAAAGATGGTTGTGCAGGATATATCAGCCTGTTTAGGAAAATGTTTCCTTATAGGGCTTGAAACACTTCACTCCAAGCTTTATGGGCCTTTAATATTTATGTTGAGAAGTCTGCTGTAATTCAATAGGTTTAAATTTATAAGTAAT
>NW_022940588.1:0-716 GCF_012274545.1 Fukomys damarensis | reverse complement strand
ACCTGCCTCCACTTCAATAGGAAAAGCTCTGCCTTTAGCTGAATTTTATAAATGTGGCTATGCCCTAAAAAGAAATCACTGTCAGCATTTACCTATTTTGTAAATGCAGGCTGTTATGTACGTGAATATCATTGTGTATATGTATGTATATATATTTTTAACTTTATTAAGTTTATTTGTACATTTTAGGTACACGATACAATTATATTCATCATTGGGATCTTGTACCTTTACATGACTTATCTTGGTTCTTGTTTTTCCCCATTCCCCAGCCCTCCCTTCAACCCCTCCAACCTTCCCTGTTTACAAAGACATTGTTTCCTTGTTTTTCCTTTTCACATATTTTTTCTTATCCCTTTTTACCTTTTCCCTACTTCCTTTACTCTTTTAGACTTTATCTTCCTACTACACAAAATCAATTACAGATTTTGGTTCTTATTTATACTTTTAGTTTTTCACAACAAACTATTCAGTATTTACACATATGTGACTTATTAATTTCACTTAAGAGTATAACCTCAATGAGCATGCACTTAGCAATAAATGTCTCTAATTTCTCATTCTTTATGGCTGAGTAGTACTCCATTTTGTAAAAAAAAATCTTCCTTATCCAATCTCCAGTTGATAGGCAATTGGGTTGTTTCCAAAATTTAGCTATTATAAACTGTGCCACTATGAACATGGGTGAACATATATCACTGTGGTATGATTTTTTA
>NW_022940587.1:0-581 GCF_012274545.1 Fukomys damarensis | reverse complement strand
GGAGGCCCATCCCACGCGCGCTGCTGTTGCCTGTTGTCCGGGACGCACTCCAGAGCCAGTGCTGCCAGCAGGCAGGAGAGTCCTTCGCCCTCTGCCTTCCCTCTGCCCCAGCCCTCCGCGGCCTGCAGCCCCCACCTCTACAGCCTCTGGGAGCCTTGGGTGGGAGGCGCAGGCCTGGGGCAGGGGTGCGTGCTGGGAAGAGGGGGATGGTCCAGCGTCACCCCTCCATCTGATCTAACCTGGAGCCCTTGACTTCTATCCAGAGGGCCTGGCGGGCTCTCACCCGGGAGGGTGCACGGCTGCCAACCCGGGCTCCTTCCCTCCTCACCTTCCTCTCTTTGAAGCGGAGCTGAGGCGGCCTTCAGTTCTTCCCAGAGGACGCAGGTTAGGGCCTGACTCCGCCTGACCGCTGCCCTGAGCCGTGAGCCCCGCCTGCTCTCCTTTGACTCAGTTTCTTCCCTCTGGGCTGTGGAGCTGCGGTGGGTAAGAGGGGGAGGTAGGCAGCTGTCTCCTTCCCGCAGGCCCCGAACCCTGAGCCCCTATCCTCCCGAGCCCCCAGCCTGGTGTTCGGGGCTGGGTCT
>NW_022940586.1:0-444 GCF_012274545.1 Fukomys damarensis | reverse complement strand
ATCTGTTTTTGTGTCTTGCTTAAGTGTTTTCTCATTTTTATTTTTATCGTTGGGTTGTCCTTTAATTTCTGGGTATTACTTAAATCTTCCTAATAGCTGCGTTTTAGCTTTTGAGTTTCTAATGACTCATAGACATCCTTGTTTTCATAACATCAGAGAAAACAACTCTTTAAATCAATCACCACTCTTTGTCCCAATTGATACATTCAGCAGCCCAATAGGATCAGGCACAGCTTGCCAACTGACCACTTGTGGTAGTCATTAATGTATCACCTTTAACTCATGTGAATTAAATTAATTTCAAGAAGCAGCTCATAGTATGTTTACAGTGAATATGCTTTTCAATATGGGATCTTTACCATTTAGGATGGGGGGTTCGAATTAGAACGAGAGGATTAGATAAGTGAGAGAATTAGAGCAGGTTTGAAGTGAATCCAGAGGTTG
>NW_022940585.1:0-490 GCF_012274545.1 Fukomys damarensis | reverse complement strand
AGTAACAGATGAGCTCACACTGAGCAGCCTCCTGGTCTTGGCTTTGTGGTGCTTAGACAGCTGTAGTCTGGTGAGGCAGATTAGGCCCCCTGTGGAAGGCCCAGCACAGAATCTGCTGGCTGCTTACCTTCTCAGCTCCTCCTCTGACTCCATCATCTTCTGGGAGTTTCTCCCCAACAGTTGCTTTGTTGCATATTTCCTTCCTAAGATTAATTTTCAAGTGAAGTAAGGATGGAAAGCTTTCATCTATGAAAAGTAAAATGAAACAAAATATTCCTTTTTCCCTCCTGGTCTGTCTTTTTCCTAGGGATTGGGCATGTGCTTCTAGGGCTGGGGTATCAGTCTGTTACATAGTAGAACCCCGCTTCTCTTCACTGAGGCTCTGGTTCTCAGAGCCATTTCATGTCTCAGGTCCGTGTGTTGTGCGCCTTGGTGACCGAGGTGTGGGATCTGACCTTGAGGGCCTGGCAGTTCGCCTGGAGAGAGACTT
>NW_022940584.1:0-202 GCF_012274545.1 Fukomys damarensis | reverse complement strand
TCTAGGTCCAGCACCAGCCCAGTGTAACTGGTGAGCTTCTAAGAAGAGCAAGACCTGTGTAGGCTAAAGGTGTCGGGGAAGTGGGAAGGGCAGGGGAAAGCAAGTAAAGGAAAAGAAAAAGTATGAGAACATTAAAAATTGGAAATAAAGTCTTTGTAAATAGGGAAGGGAGGAGGGGTTGAAGGGAGGCCAGGGACAAGGG
>NW_022940583.1:0-2131 GCF_012274545.1 Fukomys damarensis | reverse complement strand
AAAAAATAAATAAAAATAAAAATAAAAAAAGAACACAATATGTTGTTATTAACTACAGTGACCTTGCTGTAGGATAGATCCCTTGAGTTTTATTCCTAACTGTAACGATGTATCCTTAGACTAAAAGCCTCTAAGGTTAACTAAATAGGAATTTAGATTTTTATATCAACATTCTTTAGCCTAGAACTGAACATCCACCACCACTTTTCTCTTTCACAGCATGGGTCAGCCCACTATAGAAATATCAAAGCTATAGACATCGTGTTTAACTCTTGTGGAGTTGTACACCGAGTAAGGCCATACATATACAGATTCATGCTTTTATCATTTTTTAATGATGCCACACAAGAAGAGAATTCTGATTCAGCCCTACCTTTTAAACTATATAGACAACAATTTAATCAAAAGAGACCTAAAATACATCTACAAATATAGGAATTTGTTCAGAAACAATGTCCCCACAATCAAGGCCTATTTCACACTCAACTTGGCTGGCAGCTTATTTTTCATTTATCTTCCTACACCATTTTTTAATTAATACACATTCTGTTCTTTTCTCTGTTTGTTTTTAATTTTGTTTGCTTTTGTTTTTGAGACAGGGTCTCGCTATATAGCTCACGCTGCCCTCAAACTTGCGATCTTCCTGCCTCAGTCTCCCAAGTGCTGGAATTACTGGTGAGCGCTGCCATGCCTGGCTCACTTCCTCTTCTTTTGATTTTTATTTTTTATTTTTTTGGTATGGAGATCGAACTCAGGACCTTGTGCTTGTGAGGCAGGCGGTGGCACCAAGGAGCTAAATGCCCGGGGCCCTCACTTCCTATTCTTGAACCAAACATTCTGCCTCCCACATACTCTGCCAAACCTTAAGTTCAAGCTTGTTTTTATTCTTTCAAGGGGTTTAGATTTACACAGTGCTACAGAGTAAAACACTCGCGAATACAGAAAGAACACCGAGGACTTTCCAAGACTGTTTTCTGAATTTCCTTCCCCACTGATGAAACTTTGCAGTATATTTTCTTGTTTTTTGGCTACAAGATACTGTCAGTCTCACGTTAGAGGGGCTCACAAAATCTAGCCCACAACCCTTTGTACCAAGCAAAACACAGATTATCAAATAAGCAGCCAGCACGTCTAAAGGAGTCTCACACTGCAATCTGAGAAGGCTGGAAAAGGACACCGAAAGAGGGAGATCTAATTAATTCTTCTCCTGATCAGCCCCAAATGTTTCAAACAACTGATCCCAGAACACAGTTTTGACACTGTGGAGATAATGACTTGATTTGTTCCCAAAATGCTGGGAGAGTTGCTGAAACCCTATCTGGTGAGAACCATTTGTACTCTTTGCTTCTCAAAGCCAGAAGCAAGGCTTGCTTCCAAAGACAAGGAATACTTCCTGTCTTTTTCCCAAGCTGGCAGTCCAGGGACTGACTGGCCATGCATTAAGCCTTCTCAACCTGGCAATGAATTATAGGCTACTTTAGCTTAGCCAAAGGAACATCTGTTAGTTGCCAAAATAGAATTTCCTGCTCCATTGTATTACAATACAGATACTTTACAAGGTATCTAGAGGAAAGGAGGACACCATTACCCTGCATTACATATTCATGGCAGGGGAAGAGCATGGTAAAAGTGGTTACAGAAAATGAAAGAAGTAAAGAGCTAGATCTGATGACCAAGAGCTACATGGGAGGTGGGGGAGGGAAGACGAAAACTTCCACAATCAACCGACTACAGCCAAGTACCTTGTGTACTGCCCTCAGGTCAGCCTCCAGCTGCCCTCCTTGACTTCCCTCACAGCCAAAGACCTTGAAAAGTTCATCTGCACTGGGGTGTCACAACATCTGTACAACTGACATTTGGGGCTGGATAATTATTTTTTGTAGAGGGAGCTGTCCTCTGCATGTGGGGTGATTAAGGCCACCCGCGACCTCCCCTCATCCCTGCCAGATGAGAGCAGCACCTACCCTGCCCATTCACCTGTAACCAGGCTGCAGCCAGACCTTGCCAATGTGCCCCAGGAGACAAAACTACCCTGGATGGGCACTGATGACTGTGATGACTAGTATGGGGATGTAGCTCAGGGGTAGAGCCCTTGTCTTCCATGTGTAAGGCCCTGGGTTCAAGCCCTAAG
>NW_022940582.1:0-200 GCF_012274545.1 Fukomys damarensis | reverse complement strand
CCTCTGTGCATTCTTCCTTTGATTTCCAGAGAAAGATAATTCATCTGCTTTCCCATACACCTTCAGGTCTCCTTCATGAGATGCTTCTCATGCCCATGTTATTTAAATACCTAGCATGTTCTGGGGTTCATTTCTCATACTTCTTTTTTCACTTTACTTATGCATATCCCTTGCCTTATTTCCCTTAGGCTCTTAGATTT
>NW_022940581.1:0-208 GCF_012274545.1 Fukomys damarensis | reverse complement strand
ACCTTCCCAAACATTGGGAGAGTTACAAACATCTAAGGTTACAAAGCTTAGAAATTCTGAGAGAGGCTGGGGATTTAGCATATTGTTTCCGCCGCCTGCTTCACAAGAGCAAGGTCCCGAGTTCGATCCCTGGTACCAAAAACTAGAAAACAAAAGAAATTCTGAGAGGATTAATTTAAAGAAGGCACATTATAATTACATCCCCAAA
>NW_022940580.1:0-215 GCF_012274545.1 Fukomys damarensis | reverse complement strand
GCCCCATCTCCACCCCGCTGCTCTTTCAGGTCTGAGACACTGCTGGACAGTGCTCTGCGTCGCTGGCTCACAACACATGGCCAGTCCCCCAGGCCCACGCAGAACCAAAGAAGAAGAGTGAATGTGCCCTCTGCTTCAGTGAGGACACACAGTTCTCCAGCCCTCTGCCAGTCAAAGGCCAGGGTCTCAGACAGTAACAGAGATTTAAATTCAAC
>NW_022940579.1:0-268 GCF_012274545.1 Fukomys damarensis | reverse complement strand
CTCTCTCTCTCTCTCTCTTTCAGTTTGTACCAGGGGCTGAACTCAGGACCTTGTGCTCTTGAGACAGGTGCAGCACAATTGAACATCCCCAGCCTCGCAGTGCTTTCTCTGAAGCTTTGCTTATTATATCCCATGGCATTTTTGTTCTTCCTCCTGATCCGAAAAATCTATTGGTCCTGTGGTGTCCATCTTGGGTTTGAACTCTGTTGAAATAGTGGATTCATCACAATGTGGATGTCTATGAAGCCAGACCCTGACAGAGGAAATA
>NW_022940578.1:0-224 GCF_012274545.1 Fukomys damarensis | reverse complement strand
TTCCACTGTGCTCCAGATGCATTCTCTGGAAGCCAGGAACAAAGCCATATCCACCTGTACCCCGCAGTTGTCTATTCTCTTTTTGTTTTTCATTGATGGGTTAGTGGCTGTTTTAGGTCCCACCACAAAGAAACCATCCCTTAGGAATCTGCTGACTGCCATGTTCTACACCATGGTGCCCCCATTCATGAACCCCATCATCTACTGTCTGCGCAACAGGGAGA
>NW_022940577.1:0-578 GCF_012274545.1 Fukomys damarensis | reverse complement strand
GCATCTGTTGAATGTCCAAGGTCTGCCCACCTGGCGACTTCTCTCCAGATTTTGGGGCACTTTGGTTGGCAACTTGGCCTTATTTCACACCCACGTACTTCCTCCAAATTCCAGGACTAATTCAGAAAGACTAAATCCCTATTTATTTTTAAGATGATTCCAGTATAGGTATCACCGGAAGCAGATATAGAACTAATGTCACACTTGGAGAAATACAGTTGGCATGAATTCTTCTGAGAAGTTTTATACAATGGAAATAAGTTGGCCATGTACTTTAAGTGAAATTTCTATCATGTAAGTCGGATCATGTGACCTTTTTACTTAAAATTCTTCTGGGATATCTCATCATATTCAAAAGGTAGCCTGATCTCTTTGGAGTTTACCAGTTCTTCTATGATCTGGGATCTGTTGTCTGCCAGCTTTGCATATAACCTCTTTCCTAGAATACCTATTCTGTATAAAGAGAAGCCCGCATTTTCTCCTAAGTACATGGTTTCTTGCCTCTGAACCTAGGGTTTAATCATTTAGGACTTGCAGAAGCATCATGATCACAGTTGGAAGTACTCTAACCGCAGGCA
>NW_022940576.1:0-442 GCF_012274545.1 Fukomys damarensis | reverse complement strand
TACCCTCCCTCCCCCAATCCCTCCATTTTACATCGGTTCCTGCATCCCAATTTGAAGTTGCCTAACTCTTCCACCTTCTCTCTCTGCCTCCCCGCTCCCCTCCCTAAACACCCCTCACTTCTATCCCTCCTTCCTCCCCTCCCTGACCCTTCCCTTCTTGCTTTCCCGACTGCTTCCCCACGCCTCTCCCTTCCCTTCTCCCTCCCCCTCCTCTCCCTCCCTTCCTCCCTTAAATTTCAATCAATATGAACAGGATTTCACCTTCCTCCTTCTCCACCCCCTCCCCACCCTGCTCTTCCCTCCCTCCCTCCCTCTCTTCCTCCCCACCCCAGAGAGCACACAGACACACATTCGCAGGTCCACAAGAGGTAGTTTATTGGCCCATCACTGGGTAGTGTGGGTCCCCAGTTTCGGGAGGGACTACCTCAAGGTAGGCAGAGGC
>NW_022940575.1:0-202 GCF_012274545.1 Fukomys damarensis | reverse complement strand
AAAATTAGTGTGATACATTGGGGCAGATTATTTACTTTTGTGGAAATAGAAGGTTAGGTTTGCATAGGGGACCTGCTAGACACTGCACTGATCTGATTGAAACACAGAAGTTATTTCCAAGCCTGTTCCCTCCCCCTCCTCCCCTCCCTCTCTCCTCTTCCTTTCTTGCCCTTTCTTTGCTCCCTCTCCCTCCCCTTTGGTA
>NW_022940574.1:0-234 GCF_012274545.1 Fukomys damarensis | reverse complement strand
CACGGCTTCCTCACCGGCCTCTCTGCCCACTGCCACTCTCACTCGGGATGTTTCTTACTGACAGCCAGGAACGGAATGGAATCTAGACCTGCCTGGACAGGCTGTGGCCTGCACACCTGGGTCATGGCTGCCCCTTGCCCTTGTTCCACAAGCTCTAGGCACTGATGGGCACCTCTGTTCTGGCCTAGGTGAGCTTGTTCCTGGGCCTTTCTGGCCTTGCAGCCCCTTTCTCTC
>NW_022940573.1:0-933 GCF_012274545.1 Fukomys damarensis | reverse complement strand
TTTTTTTTTTTCTAGGTACCGGGGATCGAACTCGAGTCCTTATGCTTGCGAGGCAGGCGGCGGAACTACTGAGCTAAATCCCTGGCCCTACATGTATTTTAATATAACTCCTCCCAAGTAAAGAGTGACATTTTGCAAAACCCTAATAAAATCAACGTGCTTGAAGCACAGAAAGTCAGACGGAAGATGGCATGAATAGTACAGAGCTGAGGAGGGGCCCAAGACAGGCTGAACCTTGTAGACAACATTAAAGATTTTCATTTTTTAGACCAATAAAGGGTCCTAATACCATTTAGATGAAGCAATATCATATTTATTCTAATTACAGGGATTAAAAACTGATTAGAGAGACCAACACTAGTTAAGGAGAGATCAGAGAAAAAGATGATTGCTCAAATGCTGCTAATCCACAGAGTCTTCTCTTATTGCTCTAGATTAAGTTTATCTCAGCCACTTATGAAATTGTGTTTCAATTATAATCACATGAGCACAATGTAGAGACTGATTCAAATGAAAGTTAAGACAAAATCAAATTATAGGCTAAGGTTTCAACTCCAAATGAAAGTTTTTTATTACATGAAAGCATGCCAAATTAGCGGAGCCATCTCAAATAGACTTTAAATAGTGTAAATACTTTATTTTCCTTCTCGGCATCTAATTAAAATTATTAGCATGGATACATCTTGTTAGCTCATTATAAGTTATTTAAGAATATATGGAAATACAGTTCAACATCAAAGAAATGCACAAGAACAAAAATGCTGTAGCTGTTGATATACACCATTACTAATGTTTCCTTCCCTCTTTTCTTCTATGACTTTTAATCCTTAATATTTTGTACAGCTGCAGAACCACAATTCCCAATTTTATATTCAATTAATGATGTATTCCAGAAATCATCCTTTGACCAGAGAGGGTTAAAAGCTTCTCTCA
>NW_022940572.1:0-774 GCF_012274545.1 Fukomys damarensis | reverse complement strand
CCCAGGAAACAGCTTCTCTTGCCGCTTAGCCATTTAAAGCGAAAGCTGTCAGTTTCATGAATGCGAAGTACTCCAAACAGAATGGTGCTGCAACTCTGTAAGTTTACCAGTGAAGTCCACTTCTTCTGGGGAGTACAACTGTAGTCCTTTTTGTTTGTAGGTCTCTGCCTGGCAGAGATTGAAACACTGTTGTGAGGCACTTTTAGCAGAGAAGCCCTTCAGGCCTAAGGGAGTGCCTAGCATCTCTGAGTGCACACAAGCCTCCAGAACTCTGTATACTTGGGGATAGCTTCAGTTTGACGTTAGAACACAAACGCACTTTGCCTAGGGCTTCTGCCATTTGAAGGGCAGTTTTCCCCCCAGAAACAGCGTCTCTCGCCGCTTAGCCATTTAAAGCGAAAGCGGTCAGTTTCATTAATGTGAAGTACTCCACAGAGAAAGGTACTGCAACTCTGTGAGTTTACCAGTGAAGTCCAGCTGTTCTGGGGAGTACAACTGCAGTCCGTTTTGTTTGTAGGTCTCTGCCTGGCAGAGATTGAAACACTGTTGTGAGGCACTTTTAGTAGAGAAGCGCTTCAGGCCTTAGGGAGTGCCTAGCAGCTCTGAGTACACAGAAGCCTCCAGAACTCTGTATACTTGGGGATAGCTTCAGGTTGACGATAGAACACAAACGCACTTTGCAGAGGGCTTCTGCGGTTTAAAGTGTAGTTCTCCTCGGGAAACAGCTTCTCTCGCTGATTAGCCGTATAAAAGGAAAGCGGTCAGTTTCATGAA
>NW_022940571.1:0-566 GCF_012274545.1 Fukomys damarensis | reverse complement strand
GCAGAATTAATTTTCACTTTTTTCAGGAGATATTTGGAAATAGTGATATCACATTTGCTAATTATGTATTATATGGAAATTTACTAATGAGGAAGCTAAGGTAGAGGACACGCAAGTAGTGATTAACACAGCCAGAACTGAGCACCTGCCATTCTGACTCAAGGCCTGAAGTCAGAAATATCCCCCTACACATACTGACCTTGTCCACTTAATTGCTATTTAATGTGTCAGAATTTAATTCATTAATGCCAAGAATAAATACAATAATTTAAAATTTTATTTTTATGATTGTGTTAAAATAAATAAAATTTGCACAATTGACAATTTAATTTTCGTGTCAGATATTTTTTATCATTTTACAAAATACATGAAATAAGTTACGTGAAAATTCAACATTTAAAATAGAAGATAAAAATCGGACTTTGTCAGTATTGATAAAAAAAATCTAAAAATACATACCTCCATTACTACAAAAACATAAAATATAAACTTTAAATATTTTGAAATTAATCTTTAATGTTTCCTTATCCTCTACTTTTGAGTTAGTAATCTAAATATCCTTCACC
>NW_022940570.1:0-254 GCF_012274545.1 Fukomys damarensis | reverse complement strand
AGATGTCCCTCCAACGCCTCATGTGCTCATAGATGGAGCTTTTCGGCAGTGACTGGATCATGGGTTTGTGGATCCACTGATGGGTTGACAGCTGGATATGATTCTGGACCTTGGTTCCCTGTGTGCATGGACTGAGGTACAGAGCCCGCCGTCTCCCTTGATGGCTGCTTCTTCCTGCCTGCCCTGCCATAAACTCCTTCACCTCTGCCATGCCCCTTTGCCCTGGAGCCACCCGAAAGATGGACTGAAACCTC
>NW_022940569.1:0-552 GCF_012274545.1 Fukomys damarensis | reverse complement strand
AGTAGAGAAATTTAGGAAGAAAGAAATTAATTTCTTATAAGTGTTAGCAAGGTTATTTTATAAAAACATGAGTCTAATAAGTAACATTATAAGAATTTTTAAGACAAGTAAAAAGGAGTAAGCTTGTATAAGAGAGAGCCATGTCTTGGTAAGACTAATGAGTACCTGAAATACTCATCTTTGCTTTTCAAACTAAACCTTTAAGGTCATCAATCTGTCAAGAGTGCAGGTAGTGACCATTAAGTGGATTCATTAACACTCTGCAGCCTGCTCATAGAGGGTGATCCACATCTGTCTTCATTAGAAGTTTTCTAGTTGCTAGCAGCGAACATATGGGCCATTATTGCCAACACTGCCCTCTGGGTCTACCTGGAGGACATACAAAGTCATCACATAGAGAGCACATACTCATATTTACCTACAGTGATGGGAGAAAAACATATTGAATACTGGTGATACATTAAAAATTTTTCATCATTAATTTTATTTGTACATTTTAGGTATACAATATGATGACATTCATCATTGGGAATTTGTACCTTTATATGATAT
>NW_022940568.1:0-205 GCF_012274545.1 Fukomys damarensis | reverse complement strand
GTAAACTCACAGAGTTGCAGCACCTTCCTCTGTGGAGTACTTCACATGCATGAAACTGACTGCATTCGCTTTTAACGGTAAGAGGCGAGAGAAGCTGTTTCCCGGTTAAAACTGCACTTTAAACCTCAGAAGCCCTCTGCACAGTGAGTTTGTGTTCTAACGTCAAACTGAACCTATCCCCAAGGATACAGAGTTCTGGAGGCTT
>NW_022940567.1:0-211 GCF_012274545.1 Fukomys damarensis | reverse complement strand
ATTCCATTTTACAGAAAAATCACATCTTCTTTATCCAATCTCCAACTGATGGGAAAATGGGCTATTTCCAACTTTTAGCTATTACAGACTGTGCTGCTATAAACATGGATGTGCATATATTACTCTGGTATGATTCTTTTAATTCTTGTGGAAAGATACCCAGAAGAGGAATGGCTGGGTCAAATGGAACCTCTAGTCCCAGCTCTTTGAG
>NW_022940566.1:0-244 GCF_012274545.1 Fukomys damarensis | reverse complement strand
TTTTCAAAGCCATTACAGATTCTAGACAAAGTTTTTCTCTTCTTGGATGTGATAATGCTTACTATAAGCAAAAGGGGCAGTAACCGGACAAAATCAAAATCCAGCATGTCTGAAAGGTGTATTTCACTTGCAAATTATTTCTTTTTAAAGAAAATATGAACCATCAGAGGTAAGTTTTTAGCAGGTTCAATGGCCACTATGTGTCATTGTTTTAAATCCATTACAAGAAAGCTGGGCTCTTGGA
>NW_022940565.1:0-1093 GCF_012274545.1 Fukomys damarensis | reverse complement strand
AATAATATTTAAGCATGGCAATCATGATGATGTTATCTTTGCAACAAACTTAGATATGTATCTCTATATAAAATAGACATTGTTAAATGTATTTATTCCTCTAAAAATACATAAACAAAAACAGCAAAAATAAAAATAAAACAGGAAACTCTTACTTAAGTTATTATCTTTTGATAGAATGCCATATAAGGAAAGTGTATGAGCCTACAAATGTACCTATAATCATGAGTAGATGGAGCAGAAGAAAGGGGTGAATACCTGGATCAAAAGGTTATTGCCATAAACAATATGTTGGAAGACCTGTAAAGTAAGCAAACATGAATACATTTTGTAAACCAGAAAAGTAGTAATAATAATTATTACAATTGTATGAAACCTTATGTCCTGTAATGTAGCTTGGTATGAAAAGGATCTTTTAAAATAACTCCTTGTTTTTCTACAGAAAAGATGATCACTATAACCATATCACAATAACTTATTTAGAACTCAACTCTTTGATAATAACCAATGTAAACATTTTCTAACAACATAGTTAGTGAGGTGTATCTTCCAATAAGGCTATGAAAATTATTCGGGCTCCCATTCATGAACAATGACCAGAATAAATTTTTCTAAGCAGCTGCTTCTTTATTCACTAACAGGAGTCTATCCAAAACCCAAAAGTTTATATTTAATTGTCTCCACAAATTTTTATTTAACCTATAAAAACCGATTGTAGAAATTAACAATTTGTTTGTATCTTTGATGTCATTTTGATCAAAAAATATAATTGGACAAACACTTTCAAACATTGGACAGACACAGACCAACATATAAGACAATTTATGGAACTAGAATGCACTCAAATGTATTTGGAGAGTTGAATGATATCATATTTTCTGATTAAGGATAATCAAAACATTTACAGTTCAATTAACAGAGATCTTTTGCAATTAGAATCAGAAGGAGTAAACACACTTTACAACAGCAGCATAATCTTGTGTTATGGTTATTGTCAGAGTCTGTATGCAGAAAGAAGAGAGAAGGTCAAGTTAATCCATAATTACAATGTTAGAATTTACAATGTAAAAGAAATGTGTGTGTGTGTGTGTGT
>NW_022940564.1:0-219 GCF_012274545.1 Fukomys damarensis | reverse complement strand
TTCTCAGAGGTATTGATGTGTTTAACAGTTGGTTCTTCATCAAACTGAATCTCAAGGTACATCAGGAATAACTGGTCATACATTACCGTAGTAAGTGTCTATAAATTTTCCTTGGGCAGAGACTGTTTTTTGCCCTAGTAACAATATCATGTTAACTTCCTCTTGGGGACTCTCCTCTTTGTCACTCTTCATTTATGTGCTTATAGTGGAGTAACACTG
>NW_022940563.1:0-298 GCF_012274545.1 Fukomys damarensis | reverse complement strand
GCAATTAGACAAGAGAAGGAAATTAAAGCCATAAAGATAGGAAAGGAAGAAATTAAACTGTCATTATTTAATGATGATATGATACTCTACATAGAAGACCCAAAGAACTCCACCAAAAGACTTCAGATTCAGCACAGTAGCTGGATACAATGTAAATACTCAAAAAATTAATAACCTTCTTGTACACAACTAACAGACTCACTGAGAATGAAATGGGGGAAACAATTCCTTTCACAATAGGAATCCAAAAAATGAAATATCTATGACTCAATCTAACAGAGGAGAAAAGAGACTTCTA
>NW_022940562.1:0-472 GCF_012274545.1 Fukomys damarensis | reverse complement strand
TCTCAGCTAACCCAGCCTTGAGTTCGTTCACAGAATGTGTATGGTCACCCAATAAGGTCAAAAGGGCTTTTTAGAGGCAAATAAATTGAAATTAAAACTGATAACATATGATCGACCAAAACTGACAGTATATATGACTAAATGATAGACCTGACAGAAGTAATTCACCTCAATTTTTTTTTCTTCTGTGGGGCTGAGGATCAAACCCAGGACCTTGTACATGCTAGACAAGGGCTCTGCCCCTGACCCGCAACTCCAGCATCCACATCTAGTTTCTAATTGCACTATAGCCATCAGAGAAACACTGTTTAGGTAGTGACCTTGAAGTAACTCTTATTTTTCTGACCTGACTGCTTCTGTGCTCATTCTAAGACACATTAATTAACAAACATAAAAATAACACTACAACTGGGAATTGTAATTGTGAATTCAGTTGGCTCTCCGGCATATAATTCAAGACTAGCACATCCAT
>NW_022940561.1:0-275 GCF_012274545.1 Fukomys damarensis | reverse complement strand
ACACTGTTGTGAGGTACTTTTAGCAGAGAAGCCCTTCAGGCCTAAGGGAGTCCCTAGCAGCTCCGAGCACACACAAGCCTCCAGAACTCTGTTTACTTGGGGAGAGGTTCAGTTTGACGGTAGAACACAAACGCACTTTGCCGAGGGCTTCTGCGGTTTAAAGTGCAGTTTTCCCCCGGGAAACAGCTTCGCTCGCTTAGCCATTTAAAGCAAAAGAGGTCAGTTTCATGAATGCGAAGTACTCCACAGAGAAAGGTGCTGCAACTCTGTGAGTT
>NW_022940560.1:0-361 GCF_012274545.1 Fukomys damarensis | reverse complement strand
TTGTATTTTTCAACATCAAGAAAGGTTTTGTTTCTCACTAAACTGATTGGAAAGAATAAAAGATGATGGCTCTGTTTCCCTTGAACTTGAAAGGACAAGAATAAGAAGCTGTATTGCATGAAGGTTAAAACATTTATAGTTCATTTCTCAAAATTGTACAGTGTCAGAATGCCCCAGGACTACCCTCACATTTTGTGTTTCACTAGACTAATCTAAAGGACTCGGCAGATAGTTATGACTAAAATTTATCACAGCTAAGAATACAAAGCCAGATCAGCAAAGTAAAAGGTGCGTGGGGCCAAGCCTAGAAAAAGTGAAGCTCTGGTTTCTAAGAGCCCTCTCTCAGGAGCCCCTTGGGTGC
>NW_022940559.1:0-222 GCF_012274545.1 Fukomys damarensis | reverse complement strand
AGTGTGAGCGCCTAACATTTCCCATGGTGTCATTTTACAAATCTTAGTTAAGTGTACCTTCCACTTAAGACCACGCCTGCACGAACCGTAGGAGTTTTCCAAACACCTGCAATTAAATTTAAAATGTTTTGTAGTGGTAAGGTAGCTTTCTAAATCTGAGCACGTTCTCTCCCCTAGTTACTTTCTTCCGGCTGCCGCTGCTAGTTCGCACTTTCACGTTAC
>NW_022940558.1:0-227 GCF_012274545.1 Fukomys damarensis | reverse complement strand
GAGGATCTATGTAAAATGCTCAGAATACTTCCTACCACCTCAATATGGGATGATGGTCTTCATATCATTCATTCTCCTCCTCTCAAGTTCAGAAATGATTTCTCCATCTTCTGCTTTCACCTGTGTTCTTGTCATGTCTCCCAACTAGAATGTATGAGGGGGGGAGTGCTTGATGCCTTTGGCATGCACCATACCAGGAACAGTCTTTCAGCTGTATTTTTTTTTTT
>NW_022940557.1:0-4141 GCF_012274545.1 Fukomys damarensis | reverse complement strand
ACTTGAAGCCCAGGGGCATGGATGGATCACACTGTGTCTAGGAGCTCCTCAACTTGCTCCCGCATTCCATGCATTATGACTCTAACGGACCTGCAATGCTAGGTCGAAGCCAAGGCTTCACCTATTTGGTTGTGGGAGGTGGACACGTCAATCCATGTCATAGCCATTCACATCTTGGTCTTGGCTCATGGCTGTGGGCAGCTTCAGGATCACTGCATGTTGTACCATGACTCTCCAGACTTCTGCATGACCGTTTGTTGGAGTGCGTGTTCCCTGACTGCCTAAGCTGCCGGAAATGTTCCACGGTATGAAAGTCAGGTCTGCCTGAACTAGTGGTGTGTCTGACTAGCCTTCTCAAACCTGTTGCTTTCCTGCCGACTTGAGGACAGTTGCACTGCATGGCAAAATATTCCATAAGCACATCCCTGGATGAGACAACAAGTGAGAGCTGGCTCCCTGTGCAGCTGAATAGTCCCCAAAGCTTGGGACATGCAGAAAGGTATGAGTGCTGGCTCTCCCAGCTGTGAAGGGGTCCTAGTCATTCTGTGGGAAGCTGCGAAGTTTCAATGCAGGCTCGATGCAGCTGGACTGGATACTCCGAACTTCTGCCATTTGATGTCTAGGCGAAGGGTCTTCTTATTTACTTCTTAGGCTCTGGCCCTTTGTTCACTAGGGCAGGTAGGGACAGGGGGTGTTTACTGTGTAGCCCAGTGGTCCTCATGGTAGCACAGACCAGCAGCTGCATGGAGGGTATAGATTTTCTACGTGCTGGCCACTACTCGACAGACCTCCATGTGGCTTGTCCTTGAGGCCAGCATTTTTCCATGCCAACCATCCTTAAAATATCCACAAGGTGGTGCGCAGGACCAGGGCAAGAGCACAGTTGGCCTACCAGTCCTCAGAAGGCTTACTTGCTAAATAGCTGGCAGAGTGATGACACTTGGACGGCATTACTAACCACAACTTGAGCAGTCTACTTAAGTCAAACTAGGCAGGGCAGGTTCAGCCTGGGCGTAAACTTGACTGAAGATCAGGCGAATGCTGCACAGTAGGAGTGAGGGCACACTGTGCTCTTCACAGGGCCTCAGTGTTCGATGTGAGTCAAAAAAGGGGGAAATCAGGCTCAATCCAAAACTCTCTGCTGGATGTTGGTGTACTATTTGCTGTCTGTGGCAGGGTGGTTGGACTGCATGGCTAGGCCCTGCTCATTTCCCCACCAGCTGTGATGTGAAGGGACGGTCGGCTGAGGAATTCATGAACCATTCCATTGTAGGTGGGTGGCTTCAATCTGGGGTTAGTTTGAGACCATGGCAGCATCAGTGAAACTGAAAAGGTCGGCAGGAGGCAGCGATGGATGTCCTGTGGCTCATCTCTCAGCTGGCTGGCTAGAGACTGCAGTGCTTCACACACAATGGTAAGCGCGAGGGCTCCATGAGCTCCTACACCATGCTAGGGCTACTGAGGGAGGCAGGGAGGGTGAAGGAAGACTGAGATATCAGATAGCCATGGCTCAACTGGGGGCCTTTTGCATACTGAGTCCCTGGGGGTCTCAATGAATGGCAATGCACTTTTCATTTTTCAACAGCATTCTGTCCCAAGCGATGCATTCTCTTTTATTCTAAAACCATTCCTTTTCAGATGGCTGCATGCATGCTGTGAAGAGCATGAGCACTCGGCCTGAACATTTGTTCCTACAGATTCTCCCATATGGAGCCTAGGCTGAGAGAGCCCTCCCATAGGGCTAGCTGGCAGCTCAACTTCGCTATGCAAGGAGGACTATGCGAGGTGGATCTCACAATGTGTCAAAAGGGTCTAAATGTTACACTGGATGCCAGCCATGTGAGAAAAGGTTTCATAGTGGCAAAATGTACCTCAACTGTCCTGTGCTCAAAATCCAGGGGCCTGCAAGTCACACACTGTGACTAGGAGTTCCTCAGTTGCTAGTGCCCACAATTCGTTAGGAGTGTGACTTGTCAGCCATGCTAGGTAGAACGCAATGGTTCAACTCTTTGATTCCGGGAGGAGCGGAGTTTCAATGCAAGGCTCACGAATTACCGTCGTGGCCCTGGCTCATGTCTGTGCCAAATTCCAGCTCAGTGCATATTAGCCATGAGTCTCTAGACCTCTGCAGTATGGTTTCTGTGAGTGGGAGTTCCCAGATTGTGGAACCAGTCTGAAAGTTTAATGGATGAAAGTCACACCTGTGTGAACTTGGCCTCAGTCTGACTGGCCATCTCAAGCAGGATGCTTTTCTGCTGGCTTGAGGACAGTCTCACTGCTTTGGGCAACAGACCAAAAACATATCCATGGAGAAGACAGCCATGAGGGCTTTCTCACTGGCTAGCTAAGTAGTCCCCAAAGTTAATGACATTCTGAAAAGTATGAGTCAATTCTCTTGCAGCTGTTAAGTGGTTCTATTCACTCTGTGCAAGGGAGCTATGATGGAATGCAGGCTCAGTGAGGCTTGATTGTCCACACCAAACTTCTGCCATTTGATGTCTAGGCTAAGGACCTTCTCATTTACTTCCTATCCCCTTGCCCTGTGTTAACCAGGGGCAGGTAGGGATCAGGGTGCGTTGACTGTGTATCCCAGTGGTGCTCATGGTAGCCCTGACCAGCAGCTACATGGAGGGTACAGTTTTATTGTGTGGTGACCACTTCTCGACAGATCTCTGTGTGACTTGTCCTTGAGGACTGTGTTTTTCCATGACAACAACACTTAAAATATCCACAAGGTAGTGCCTAGGACCAGGGCAACAGCACACTTCGCCTACAAGTCATCAAAACACTGCTTACTGCATAGCTCGCAGAGGGATGACATTTCGATGGCATTGCTAACCACACCTTGAGGACACTTAAGTCAAACTAGGCAGAGCAGGTTCAGCCGGGGCCTAAAGATGGACTGAAGGTCAGGCGAATGCTGCACAGAAGGAGTGAGGGCTCACAGTGCTCTTCACAGGTTCTCAGTGTTCTATGTGAGTCAAAATAGGGGGAATTCAGGCTCACTCCAAGACTCTCTCATGGAACTCGGTGTGCTATTTGCTATCTGTGGCAAGGTGGGAGGACTGCATGGCTAGGCCCTGCTCATTTCCCCACCAGTTGTAATCTGAAGGGACGGCAGGCTGATGAACTCATGAACCATTCCATTTTGGGTGGATGGCCTCAGGTGGGGTGCTTTTGAGCTCCTGGCAGCATCAGTGAAACCAAAAAGGTCAGCAGGAGGCATGTCCGGTGGCTCATCTCTCAGCTGGCTGGCTAGAGACTATAGTAATTCACATACAATGGTATGAGCGAGGGCTCCATGAGCTCCACAGCCATGCTAGGGCTTTTGAGGGAGGCAGGGAGGGGGAAGGAAGACTGAGATATCAGAAGGCTGTGAGTCACCTGGAGGCCCTTTGGCTACTGAGTCCCTGGGGATCTCAAGGAATGGCAATGCCCTGCTCACTTTTCACGCGGGTTCTGTACTGAGCAATGTTTTCTCTGTGATTCTATAACCATTCCTTTTCAGAGGGATGTATGCACGCTGTGCAGAGCAGGAGTGCCCGGCCTGCCCATTGTTCATACAGATTCTCCCCAATGGAGCCTAGCCTGACACTGACCTCACATCATGCTAGCTGGCAGATCAACTTGGCTCTGCAAGGAGAACGATGACAGGTGGTTCTCACATTGCATCCAAGAGGAACTGAATGTTACACTGGATGCCAGCCTCGTGAGTGCAGGTTTCATAGTGGCAAAATGAACCTCAACAGTCCTGTGCTCGAAATCCAGGGGCCTGGCTGTCTCACGCTGTGAAGAGGAGCTACTAAAGTTGCTCATGCCTAGAGCTCATTCAGAGTGGGACATGTCGGCCATTCTAGGTAGAACCCAATGCTTCAAATCATTGATTCGGGGAGGAGGGGAGGTTCAGTGCAAGGCTCTCCACTTAAATTCGTGGCCCTGCCTCATGGCTGTGGCAAGATCCGACTCAGTGCGTATTACTCCATGACTCTCCAGACCTCTGCAGTATTGTTTCTGGGAGTGAGTGTGCCCTGAATGCAGAAACAGCCTGAAAGTTTTATGTATGAAAGTCACAACTGTGTGAACTTTGGTTGTGTCTGACTGGCCTTCTCAAGCAGGATGCTTTTCCTCTGGCTTGGTGACA
>NW_022940556.1:4963-13033 GCF_012274545.1 Fukomys damarensis | reverse complement strand
AATAATTCATCAAGTTTGTTTAGTTCGCAGTCCGGCAGATACAAGACCCCAGTGCTGGCTTCTCCAAGGCTCTGGGTTGAGCTCATTGCAGAAGGCATCATAACAATGGGAGAACATGGGCTGGAAGCCTGAGATATGAGGGAGTTTCACTCTTTTGCAACAATCCATTCCTGTGAGAACTAAATGACCCCATGAGACCAGAAATAATCCCTTCCAAAGGTGACGTCCCCTGTGCTGGAATTACCTTCCACTTAGTAGGACTCACCTCTTTAAACATAAGCAAATAAATACTTAGTATCACCACACTGGAGACAAAGATTGCAGCACGTGAATCTTTAAGTGACACATTTAAGCTCTATGACCATTTAGCATAGAATGACCCTCATCATCTGACAGCAGTCCACGAGGAGACATGACCTGCTTCCTTGAGTCCTGCCCAAAAATCAGCCAACATAAGCCCAATTACTTCTCTAAGTTCTCATTAATAGCTCTTTGAGATAACTCCTTATTTGCCATTGCTTGAATATTTGCGTATTCCTGGGGACCTTTCGATGAAGGACGTTAGAAAACATTTAAATGCACAACACCTGTTATTCGTGTGAAACTATAAATTCTGCGTGTTTATGAAGGGCATCTTTATATCAATTAAGTAACTTTAAATACTCACAAAATAAGTGAAGAATAAACAAAGTGATCTCACTCTGTTATTGCCTTGTTACCCTGCCTTGTTGGGATCACACAGAGGTTATGGCAAAGCCATTACTGAGAACTGAGCACTGAGAACTCAGACCAACAATTTCTGTATGCATTTGACCTAATGCTTCCTCAGGCCAAAGTTACGAGCCTTGAAGGCTTTATTCTTTTGCTTTTATTTGTCCAATATGGAAAAATTGTTCTTTGATTTCAGATATTTGTTGGGAAAGGTATATGTGAATGTAGTTGTAAGAGCTTAAGATCTTCATAAAGCATAGTGGGATAAATACTACTTCTCAAATGTGAGAAAATGAAAAAATGGAATTAAAGTGTTTGTAAATGGGGAGAGGAGGAGGGATGAAGGGAGGGCAGGGACAAGGGGAAAAAAATGAGAACCAAGACCTGTTGTATAAAGGTACAATATCCCAGTAATGAATGCAACTGTACTGTATACCTAGAATGTCCCAATGAACTCAATAAAAAAATAAATACTACTATTTCTCAGATATTATATAATTTGTATAATATTTAGAAATACTGGAAATTAAGCTTACTCATTTCTACTAATTTAGAGGCCTTGGTATCTCTTTCCTTAGGGAATGAATTATTCTTAGATAATTTAGTTAGCAAAAGTATTGACTTCCATAATGCATAAAGTTCTCAAAGGCTCACTATGAGCAAGATCTTACAAATAGATGAAAAATCCTCTTTTTAAGTTAGCCCTTTCTTTTAGCAGTAAACTATTGAAAGACACAATTAACAAAATCAAAGGTAATGGATAAGCTCAATTACAGTTTATGAAAATGAAAAGATTCAAGTACCAAAACCCTGCTTAAAAGAAACAAAAATCCTACAAGACAGTTCTGTGAAACAGATGACCATTCAGCAACCCTTAATACCTAGTAACATGTCTTTTTTTGTTTTTGTTTTGATATTTCACATCGCAGCAAAATGTACTTTTCATATACTTGAAGAAAACAATAGAATATCAAATAATTCCCTGTATAATGATGATAACAGAAATGAATACAAAGTTAAAAATATGAACTTGTTACTACTCAATGCTTTATGAACCACATAATTGACCTGCATATTCTGGATCATTCAGCCTAATATGAGACTATTGTGACCTGGAGGTAGGCGGAAATGTGAGCCTCTAAGGGAAGCTCAGGGCACAACTCTGGACTAGAAGTAAAAGATGAGAAAGGAGGAGGTAATTTTTGTTTTCTAGAGTTCGTGAATCCAAATATTTGCATTTGACAATAACCCAAGTTGGAGAATAAAACCCTATGTATCCCACTGACCTGATCACTGGTCACAGTAAGTAAATTACCAGCTATCACTACCTCTCATCCTCCACATTTTCAGAGCCGCACATAATGTATTATCCAACCCTGAACACCTGTACAGCATGGAGGGGCTGTTAATGACTACCACAGGTTTGTCTAAGATAAATGCTTTATAGCCACCTTGCTCTGACAGGTATCTGCATTGACTCGCTACTAACCTAGAACTCGAGGACTTGAGGTTTAGTCCCTGTCAAGCTTAGTGAGATTAATTGGAATGAATGAATAGAGAACAACATATTACTCTAGATTCATAATTCTTAAATACATAAGGTGCAAAATACCCTTTGCAATAAATATTTAAACATTTCCTTAAGAGCCTGATATTTATAAAACTATAACCAACCTAAACACATTATTTCAAAGATCCATGTAATACCCTTCGTGATAAAAGAAAAAAATGAGAGAAATAAATTTATAATTTAAAAAGTGTTATTTAATAAGCAAATGCTTAAAGTGCTAAGTGTTTGTACCAGTTTAGAAGAAATGTTTAGATTTCAAAAATGTAAGGCAGTAGTCTATAAAATATCATTTTTATTTGGCATTTTTAAGTAAAGGAATTGACTTGTACCCAGAGAATGACATGAATTCAATAGTTACAAATGCATACTATGGTAGGTCCACTCTACTGACAATTCAGAAACTGAGTAATGCTACAATAAGTGATATGGTGTTCCAGTGAAAGTACTAGACACATTTACTAGGCAAATACATAGAATTGCACAGTCCTGAAAAAAATAATTCATATTAAATCCATGAAAATTATTTTTGTTTCTGTACAATGGAGATTTTTATAGGCTGTGATTATCATAAATATTTTCATTTTTAAGAACATGTGGTGGGACATTCATCACTGTGGACAATGTAACATTTCACTTTTGTGCAGAAGGGTCCCACACATTCCAGAGCATCTGCATTCACTAATTCTGCTCACTGGATGGCATACATTGCCTCCAGGATTGGTGACAACATTTTTCTTTGAAATTTTCAAAATACCAGTCTACAGAGCCACATGATTTTCAAACTACTTTAACCTATGAACTTTTCTTGTTCCTTCTGACCACCAAGAAGGGGATAACAGCATGGTGATTGAAAGGGCATCAAACTTCCTTGGTTTTCCTCTGAAAGCCCAGTAACCTCAGCCTGATTAGGAGAAAAACAGACAAATTCACACTGAAAGAAAAATTACAAAATCTTAGGCAGTACTATGACTATGCAGATACAGAATGGAGGAGACTGAAGGATACACGATAACTAAATGGAATGTGGCTCCCTGTGTGGAACTTGGGTCAGAAAAAAATATATTGGAAAAGCTGATGAAATTGGAATTAAGCCTTGAGTTGGGTTAACAGTGATGTACCAATCTGCATTTTGACAAATTAGCATTAATCTCAAAAGATATTAACATTGTGGAAACTGATTCAGTATATGACAACTTACTCTTCTATCTTTGCAACTGTTCTATCAATCTGAAAGTGTTCTAAAATACCAAGTTATTTAAAAACATACATGAAGATTACACCAGACATAGTCATTGCCCATACTGCAAGCTGACTGAATAAATAGAAATAAAATTTGTAAAAAATATTAAAATAAGACAATCATGACAATAGTTTGTAAAAGCATAAAGAATGATTATACATTTATAAAAATGAAATCATATTATATGAAAATTGACATTTATATAACATCAAAATAGTTCAGGAATGTAATCAGCTTAGTGAAAAATGTCAGGAAGATTAGTTTGGAGTCCCTGGGGAGAGAAAGAAACACTTTTGTGTGACTAAGCGATTTGATGACAATTTTATATACATTTATCACTTCCTGAGTACTACTGAATTATCTTGCCATTCTAAAAGTAGAATTTGATAATTATATTTTACAGTAGTACACTGTACCACTAGATAGAAGCCAACTTTTAGCAGTAGAAATGTCAGACCAAAAATGTGTTTGCACATTTTAAAATTTAGTTTGATAGATATCAACAAAATGGTCGAGTCTTTGAATCCATTTGAACTACCCCCCCATGCCGGGGATTGAACTCAGAACCTTCAACACTTGCAAGGCAGGCATGGTGCCCCTGAGCTAAATTCCTGGCCCTCCATTTGAACTTATTTTCAAAGACCACTTATATTAAAATGTAAATGTATATAGACTATATCAAGCCAGGCTAGCCTATTTATACTTATTTTATATATATTTAAACAAATATTTTCAGTAGAAATCTACTAACTTCAATCTGTTTTAATTCAGTATAATTCCTTAAATCTCCTTAAAAACAAATTGGCTATCTTATATTCAACGAATAAAGAAAATGCTGAACACATCTTTTTTTCTGAAATTGTAAATTTCTGCTCCTTACATATTGGCTTTGCAAAACCCTCATTCTCTTGAATATTGCTATCTCTAATGAGCTTAACTAATCCCCATCTGTAATCATTGCTAGGTTCTAGCTGGACCTTGTGATAAATATCAACAAGGATGCATGATTGCTGTCCTCTGGTACTCGCTAATACAACATTATCATCTCTCTCATTCCATGTTTCTGAGGGACTTTGATTCCCTAGGAGAGGTTAACTCTATCTCAGTTTGCCTTCAACTGAAATTTGGAGTTTATAATCCAGGCTTATTGGTTAGCATTTGAAAAATGCAAGGTAAAAGTCATATGGGGAAATGTCATTCAGAGATACTTGAATGACAAGAACAATTTTAAAAGTCTAGTCTTATGGAGCTATAGAAATACCATGGAGAAATAGCCCTCTTATTTGGGAAACACATTTCCTTCTTTGCAAACACATTCATAAAGTATTGATAGTTTTTAGAAGTCTTTCACAGAAATTTTCTTAATATCTTCTTCATAACTCTAAGAGATGCCAATTTGTTGTTAGTTACTTTATGGAAGGATGTATTGTGTGTGTTCCCTTAGATAACACTAAACATTTGTGGAAATGGTACACTGGGACCATTAAAGGAGCCCCTCAGACACTCCGTGGATTGCTAGTTTCCTGAAATAACAAAATACCATCTGTCAGACAGAATTTGTATGAAGGAAGAATAATAACTTTTCATTTACTACATACAGCAGGAGAGTTGATAAATCTTCTTGAGGTCACGGTGGTGTCTTGGAATAGTTTCAATTTAAATTTTATTTGCCAAGATAGCTGTCAAGAGGCACGTTGGAAGCAGTCGACAGTGTGTCATCACAGGCTGCTGTCCAAGGTGCACCCCAGTGACAGAGGATGCTGAACGTGTGAGACTGGAACACAGGCCAAAACAAAGGCCAGAGAGACGAGGCTATTGAGCCAATTTTCCTGAGGGACAAATGTTAGGGATATTATAGGAAGAAACATAAGGGAAATTAATTATAAGTGCTTGATAAATTAGGTTGGATTTATCTTGCTCTGAGTTGCAGTCTGAACACATGGTCCTAGCAACACTGACAAATGCAAATTGTTGATATTTGTGTTCAGGGAGTCAGATCAACAACAAAGGTACTGAATATATACAATATAAGCTGGGTAATGGGCTGGGCAATGGTGATTCTTAGATAGTCATGAGAAGCTCTCCATTCTGGAGGTGCTGACAGAGCACCACCGGGAAAGTGAAAACCGCCAATCCCAGAAGACTGATGTGTATCCACAGAATGACATGCACTATGGGGGCATTTTATGTCACTCCACCTGGTGCTTTAGAGAAGGCTTTCTAGAACTAACTACCCTGAATCTAGATGACAAATGATTGTATAGGTCAATGAAGTCACAGAGGCAGTGTCACAAGAAGTCAATGTCATCAGCATCATCACCATGGAAATAATATGAAGGTTAATCATGATAGCATGCTTCTAGTACTTGTTATATGGTTTGAAGGCATTGTTTTTAATTTTCAAGGCAAAACCTTGAATTAGATATATTACTACTCCTATAAACCTGAACTCAAATATTTAATGTCTAACTTAAGAGGTAAACTGCCAAGAAATCCATTTCAAAGATTTTAGGCAGTCACAATAAAAATCACACCATGTGCCTAGTCCAGTGTCCTAATTCATAATAGTTCATACATTCAGGAAAGTTGGAGAATTTTCTTTCCAAAGCCTACAGTATTATTAACCTATAGAATTCATTGTGCAGGCTACCAATGCAGAAGAAGAGATGTCAGACTGACTTAGCAGTTTCAGAGCTGAAGCACACTAAAAATAGTACCATACATGAAAGAGGATGACTCTCTTACTGTTTGATTCAGAAGAGGTGCAGTTAGTCTTTATTTTTATTAAGTTTATTGATACAATATAGGCATACAGTATGATAACATTCATTACTGGGAATTTGTGTCCTTTACATACTGAGTTTTTATTTCTTCCCCATTCCCCTGATCTCCCTTTACCCCCTTCATCCTTCCCTATTTGCAAAGACTTTGTTTCCCTTTTTTTCCCTTTTTCACACTTTTTTTCTTTTTCCTTATTTACTTGCTCCTCCCCTTCCCACTTCCTCTTTAGCCATTTTCTTCCTATTTCATACTCTCAATTATACCATTTGAACCTTATTTACAATTTTAGTTTATCATACAAGAGAAATTATTTGGTATTTACTTGTTTGTCCTATTTATTTCACCTAAGATTATAACCTCAATGTGCATCCATTTACCGATAAATGTATCCAGTTTTCATTTCTTATGGCTTGAGTAGTACTCCATTTTATAGAAAAACCACATCTTCTTTATCCAGTATCAACTTGATGGGCATTTGGGTTGTTTCAAAGTTTTAGCTATTACAAACTGTGCTGCTATAAACAGGGGTGTGCATATATCACTGTGATATGATTCTTTTAATTCTTTTGGAGTGATACCCAACAGAAGGATAACTGGATCAAATGGAACCTCTAATCCCAGTTCTTCGAGGTATCTCCATATTGACTTCCACAGTGGTCACACCAGTCTGCACTCCCACCAACAATGGAGAAGGGTTCCTTTCTCCCAACAGCCCCACCAGCATTTGTTATTGGTGGATTTCTTGGTAGCAGCCAATTTTCTGGGGTGAGGTGTTGTTTTCATCTGCATCTCTCAAATAACCAGTGATGCTGAACTTTTTTCATATATTTATTTACTGCTTTTACTTCTTTGTATGAGAAATGTCTACTCATTTTGGATGCCCATTTTTGAATTGGGTCTTTGCATTTTGGGGTATGATTTTTTTGAGCCTTTATATATTCTAGATAGTAGTCCTTTTTTATGAGGAGTAGCTGGTAAACATTTTTTCCCATATTGTAGGTTGGCTCTTAGCTCTGTTGGTGTTTTCACTTGCATTGCAAAACTTTTTAATGCAATGAGATCCCAGTTGTTTATTCTTTGTACAAGTTCTCTGGCTGCTGAGGATTTGTTCATAAAGTCTTCTATGCCAGTGAATATTCCACCTAATTTAATTTGTAGAAAATATAGTGTTCCTGTTTTGATATTTAGGTTTCTAATCCACTTGGATTTTAGTTTAGTGCACAGTGAAAGATAGGGATATAATTTTAATCTTTGGCAAGTTGAAAGCCAGTTTTTCCAACAGCATTTATTAAAGAGGCTATCTTTCCTCCAGTGGGGATGGTCAGGTCCTTTGTCAAAGATGAGGTAGCTGAGTACATCTCAGTTGGAGTTGTTTTTGTGTCTTCCACTCTGTTCCACTGATCCTCACGTCTGTTTCTTTGCCAGTACCATGCTGTTTTTAACACAGTGGCTTTATAGTATAGTTTCAAATTGGGGATTGTTATACCCGCTGCTATGTCTCTGTTCCCTAGGATGGCTTTTGCTATTCTAGGTCTCTTCTGGTATATATTTTTTGATTACTTTTTCTAGTTCTGTGAAATATAGTGTTGGAATTTCATTTGGCATTGCATTGAATCTGTATAGCAGTTTTGGTAGTATGGCCATTTTCACTATGTTGATTCTTCCTAACCAGGAGCAGGGGATATCTTTCCATTTTTTAATATCCTCTTTGATCTCTTTTTTCAGAGTGCTGTAGTTTTCAGTGTAGAGGTCTTTTGCTTCTTTGGTT
>NW_022940556.1:0-4631 GCF_012274545.1 Fukomys damarensis | reverse complement strand
GTCCCTATTTAGAAAGACTTTACATATTTTCATTTTCTCATATTCCATTTCCTTCTTTCCATTCCCCAGTCTCTCACAGTTCCCCTTCCCCTTTGGACCTTTTCTTCCTATTTCACTTTATCTATTACACAATTTGATTCTTATTTACACTTTCAGTTTCTCACACCTGAGAAACTGTTCATTGTCTTCTAATGTACATGTCATAGGAAGAATTAGACAGTGATTCAAAAGACATCTGATCTGTAATACCAGATAAGATAGATCATAGCAAGGTAAGAAACAGCAAGAGTCATAATTTAAACAGTAAAAACTCAGGTGGGGGCTGGGGATTTAGCTCAGCGGTTTGGTGGCCTGCCTTGCAAGTGCAAAGATCTGAGTTCAATCCCTGGTACCAAAAAACAAAACAGAACAAAACTCAGGTGGGACTTTTGCAAGGTGAATTCAGTCTCAAGAGTATAAAGAATGTTGCCTGTATGCCTTCATATACTGACTATGATAGATGTAGAGATGCCAAATTATTAAACAGAAATATATCATGCATCTAAATATGGGTGATATTTTTAGGCATTTATATATATTTTTAAATTTTCTAAGACAAATGACTCTGAAATAAAAGTCATAGGTAACTTTTTTGCTTAAAAAACCTTAAAACCAATTTCACACACAATTTAACTTTAAAATAAAACTCTTCTTAATTCTACAGGATGAAAAATAATTCAAATAACACAGAGTTCATAAAGAGGTCATTTCTATTTTGTTAAATGTAAGGTCTTATTAGAATATATTATCATATGATTTCTAGTGGATAAAAGACATGCAGAGGTCACCTACTTCCATTCCCTTATCACACAAGATGCCTCTTGAACTATCTGAGAAAGATTAGAATCCATCCTGCTTTTGACCTTTTGAGAAGTTGTCATGTCTTCCTTTTCTTTCCTTTGCTTAGCAGTTTAGCAGTTAATACTGGTTGCCTGAAAGAACATTTGAAATTAATTCATCATTTAGTGGTGACCTGCAAAAAATTTGAAAAAGAGATAATATTCTTAGCACTGGAACACGATCGCTTAACTTTTTTTATCTTTCTTCAAACTCAAGTAAAAGTGCTACAGAAACTAAGTAATTTCTGTCTCCTTAAGAACAGTTTTATTTTAGTGACTGGAGTTTCCTATTATTCAGGAGCACTTTTTCCCAAGAGATTATGGCTGGGAAACCTATAGGGAGGGACTATCAACCATGTACCAAGCATGTGCCAGGCTCAGTAGAAGGCTGTTTTGGGTATGCTTTTAATTTGCAAGATATTCCCCAGTGTATCAGTTAGCTTTTCCTTACTTGGGCACAATACCTGATACCCACAACTTAAAAAGGAGAGGTTTAATTTGGCTCAAGTTTTAAGTGGATTCAGTCCATGGTCAGCTGGGTGACCAAGCAGAAACATCACAGTGGAAGGGAGTTAATGGCACAATGCTGCTTAGGTCATTTTGGTCAGGAGGCAGTGCATGGGAAACAGTGCCAGAGAGGAGGGGACAAGGAATCAGCCACAGATACCAGAGCCACACCATGTATCCATGATCCACCCAGATACACGGAGAAGTACGATGCACCACTTTCTCCCCAAGGATCTCAAGACCAGTCCAGTTGACACTCCACCCTAACCACCACATAGAGCTTCTGTTTTTAATCCCACTCTACAAATTAAGACTCAGAAAATAACAACGTAGTACTAAGCTTCATTCATATGAAATGCTTCCGTTGTGCTCTGTCGTCCATGGAGAATGAAAAAGTGTTATTTCACCATAACCTTCAAGGTTCTTCCTCAGATGTAGCTCAGAGGTCATAATACTCCTCCCAAATCATTTCCCTCTCAGTTGTCATGGTTACCCCTAGTATTCTTCCTTAATAGAAACAGGCAAAAGTTTTGCATCTTTTAACTCTTAAATACCACTTCTTCTCTATGAAGACTTCACTGAGGTCCATGCTTCTGGACAGTAGCCCAGACTTTCCATAAATAATTACAGTTTATAAACTGTAACACTGCACCTCAACTATTAAGGGGTAAGATACCAAATGTAAGTTATAATTTTGATATCAGATACATGTTAGATGCACTATAAATATTTCTTGAGTAAATGCCAGGCTTGATAACAGCCCTTGATAGATTGCATTAGGTTGGCACATACATCTAGGTCTTGTTTTTCTGTATAATTTCATAAGACACCAGCATCAGATAAAGCAACAAGGAGATTCTAATAAATAAATAAATACAAAAAGACATTACTCAAAAATGGATGAAATCACCATGCCCCTTATCCTGGTTAGTATGAGTGTCTAGTGATAAATTTAGTATCCATTTGTTCTTTCTAGGTAAATATTATTACAATATTTTTATTATTCTATTTTCTATTGCTCTAAGAAAAAGTCTAAGGCTGAATAATTCATCAAGTTTGTTTAGTTCGCAGTCCGGCAGATACAAGACCCCAGTGCTGGCTTCTGCAAGGCTCTGGGTTGGGCTCATTGCAGAAGGCATCATAACAGTGGGAGAACATGGGCTGGAAGCCTGAGATATGAGGGAGTTTTACTCTTTTGCAACAATCATTTCCTGTGAGAACTAAATGACCCCATGAGACCAGAAATAATCCTTTCCAAAGGTGACGTCCCCTGTGCTGGAATTACCTTCCACTTAGTAGGACTCACCTCTTTAAACATAAGCAAATAAATACTTAGTATCACCACACTGGAGACAAAGCTTGCAGCACGTGAATCTTTAAGTGACACATTTAAGCTCTATGTCCATTTAGCATAGAATGACCCTCATCATCTGACAGCAGTTCACGAGGAGATATGACCTGCTTCCTTGAGTCCTGCCCAAAAATCAGCCAATATAAGCCCAATTACTTCTCTAAGTTCTCATTAATAGCTCTTTGAGATAACTCCTTATTTGCCATTGCTTGAATATTTGCGTATTCCTGGGGACCTTTCGATGAAGGACGTTAGAAAACATTTAAATGCACAACACCTGTTATTCGTGTGAAACTATAAATTCTGCGTGTTTATGAAGGGCATCTTTATATCAATTAAGTAACTTTAAATACTCACAAAATAAGTGAAGAATAAACAAAGTGATCTCACTCTGTTATTGCCTTGTTACCCTGCCTTGTTGGGATCACACAGAGGTTATGGCAAAGCCATTACTGAGAACTGAGCACTGAGAACTCAGACCAACAATTTCTGTATGCATTTGACCTAATGCTTCCTCAGGCCAAAGTTATGAGCCTTGAAGGCTTTATTCTTTTGCTTTTATTTGTCCAATATGGAAAAATTGTTCTTTGATTTCAGATATTTGTTGGGAAAGGTATATGTGAATGTAGTTGTAAGAGCTTAAGATCTTCATAAAGCATAGTGGGATAAATACTACTTCTCAAATGTGAGAAAATGAAAAAATGGAATTAAAGTGTTTGTAAATGGGGAGAGGAGGAGGGATGAAGGGAGGGCAGGGACAAGGGGAAAAAAATGAGAACCAAGACCTGTTGTATAAAGGTACAATATCCCAGTAATGAATGCAACTGTACTGTATACCTAGAATGTCCCAATGAACTCAATAAAAAAATAAATACTACTATTTCTCAGATATTATATAATTTGTATAATATTTAGAAATACTGGAAATTAAGCTTACTCATTTCTACTAATTTAGAGGCCTTGGTATCTCTTTCCTTAGGGAATGAATTATTCTTAGATAATTTAGTTAGCAAAAGTATTGACTTCCATAATGCATAAAGTTCTCAAAGGCTCACTATGAGCAAGATCTTACAAATAGATGAAAAATCCTCTTTTTAAGTTAGCCCTTTCTTTTAGCAGTAAACTATTGAAAGACACAATTAACAAAATCAAAGGTAATGGATAAGCTCAATTACAGTTTATGAAAATGAAAAGATTCAAGTACCAAAACCCTGCTTAAAAGAAACAAAAATCCTACAAGACAGTTCTGTGAAACAGATGACCATTCAGCAACCCTTAATACCTAGTAACATGTCTTTTTTTGTTTTTGTTTTGATATTTCACATCGCAGCAAAATGTACTTTTCATATACTTGAAGAAAACAATAGAATATCAAATAATTCCCTGTATAATGATGATAACAGAAATGAATACAAAGTTAAAAATATGAACTTGTTACTACTCAATGCTTTATGAACCACATAATTGACCTGCATATTCTGGATCATTCAGCCTAATATGAGACTATTGTGACCTGGAGGTAGGCGGAAATGTGAGCCTCTAAGGGAAGCTCAGGGCACAACTCTGGACTAGAAGTAAAAGATGAGAAAGGAGGAGGTAATTTTTGTTTTCTAGAGTTCGTGAATCCAAATATTTGCATTTGACAATAACCCAAGTTGGAGAATAAAACCCTATGTATCCCACTGACCTGATCACTGGTCACAGTAAGTAAATTACCAGCTATCACTACCTCTCATCCTCCACATTTTCAGAGCCGCACATAATGTATTATCCAACCCTGAACACCTGTACAGCATGGAGGGGCTGTTAATGACTACCACAGGTTTGTCTAAGATAAATGCTTTATAGCCACCTTGCTCTGACAGGTATCTGCATTGACTCGCTACTAACCTAGA
>NW_022940555.1:0-233 GCF_012274545.1 Fukomys damarensis | reverse complement strand
TTCCCGGGCGCCCCCGAGACGCTGCTCCAGCTCCGTGGCGCCGGGGACCCCGAGGCTTCTCCTGTGAGGGGCCGGGTGACCTGCGTCTCCCTGACTGTCTGCTCCCGCCTGCCCTTGAGCAGACTTTTACCTGTGCCCTTCGGGCCCCTCAGGACCTCGTCCACTGTGCTCAGCCTTCTCCTTCCTGTCAGCAGCTGAGCCACGCTGTCCTCCTGCGTCGGAGCCCTTGCCAG
>NW_022940554.1:0-207 GCF_012274545.1 Fukomys damarensis | reverse complement strand
TGGAAAGTTGTGTAATAAAAAGTTAAATCACACTTGCTGTCATTTGAATTAGACCCTTTCCCATGTTGGCCGGAGTCCTAGTGCGGCACTCGCCTGCCATGTCCTCTAAGCGTTTGTGATTTCAGTGTCCCAAACTTCGGCTTCCCTGTTTGAAAATGGGAGTCAGGGTAGTAGTATTTGCTGTAGTGGTAACAAAGTAAAACTTAG
>NW_022940553.1:0-200 GCF_012274545.1 Fukomys damarensis | reverse complement strand
GATTCTCCTGCCTCCTCCCTAAGTGCTGGGATTACAGATGTGTACCACCATCCCCAACATTTTGATACTTAAAGGAAAAAACATCCACTCATAAAGAAAACTATGACTATATCCAAACCTCCCTGAAAACTCCAATAAGCATTTTGATAGAGCACTTTTTCTCATTATTTTCAGGCTACATGGTTTAAAGAATTAAGTAA
>NW_022940552.1:0-580 GCF_012274545.1 Fukomys damarensis | reverse complement strand
CAATTACTTGATCTCCATTTTGTACATGAAGAAACCAAAGTTTAAGTTGTGTGATAAGCTTGGGGGTGCTTTAAAAGTAAATGACAAAAATATAACTTGAACCAGTTGCCTCTGACCTTCAGAATCCATATGTTTTTTTTTCCTGGTACCTGGGATTGAAATCAGGACCTTGCTCTTACCAGGCAGGCACAGTGCCACTGAGATACATCTCTCGCCCTAGAATCCATATTTTTGACCATCAGGGTGAGAGATAACAAATAATTCTCCCGATCTTTAATGGTACTGTTCACAGCACTATTTGTCAATATTGAACTCCTTGATAGTACGTTCCAGTTCAGAATTAAGCTCTCCTTTTCCTGATTCCCACATAAGGGACTACCTGATGTACTGATTTTTCTTTATTTGGGCTATTAGCTTATTGGGGGCATGTGTCATTTTCTGTGCTGTGTGCCTAGTGCGTATCACACACTTCCTTCGTGGCCTTCCACCTCTGTGGTACTTAAACCCAAGGTCTTGTCCTGGTGTGAATAATCTGCAATAATACATAAGATCCTAATCAGATTACTGACATTTAGAAATG
>NW_022940551.1:0-1374 GCF_012274545.1 Fukomys damarensis | reverse complement strand
CCCTAAGCTCTGGGGACACTGACTGCAGGGCTGCCCTGTTCTCTTCTGTACCCCGGCAGGCACATTCAGGCAGCTAGCAGTCTGCTGTGCGAGAGATGGCTTGGATGTGACCCTTGTCCTTTGTGAAGCCTGCAGTCTAGAGGAGACGGTTGTAAACAGTGAGTTGGGAAGATGACGAGGGTGCCCTGCAGATGCGGGGAAGGAGCTGCGGGGGGCCGTGGGTGGCTCTGTGGCAGCTCGGGCTGGCGGTGTGTGCAGCCCAGATGCCTGGGCGGCCCGGGAGCTGGAAGGAGATCAGCAGAGGCTGCGGTGCAGGGAAGACTTTGGGGGCCTGGGGGAGGTGGTCGGAAGGTGGGCCGGCTTGTGAGAGCCTTGACAGCCTACCCAGGAGACTGGATTTAGTCCTTTAAAGGTTGCAAGTGGGCGTGAGGCACAGCCTGCTTGCTCTCGCCGCCCAGGTCTCGTGGCTGTGTGAGCTTAGCTGAGGCCTGTGGCTACCCAGGAGCACACAGCACACACGCTGTGAGGTCAGAGAACTCTGCCCTCGGCTTCCGTGTGGCGCTTTATGTCATGGGCTGTCTTGCTGGCGCTGCTGGACTCCACTGCCTTGGTTGGAGTCAGGCCTCAGGGCAACCTGGTGCCCATCCTGTTTCACCCCAAAGCCTCGTCTGCGTAAAGAGCCCAGTGTGACTGAGTCCCCCACCAAGTTCTTTGGCAAAAGCAACAGCCACGAGATCTCCTGGAATAAATTCCTTCTCCATTTCCAGGTGCCAGGCTGCCTGGCATGCGCCAGGTTTGGCTTGAGGACTTGTTTTTCAGAACAGATCAGGGAGGACTCGCCGAGGGTGGTGGCGTTATTCTGGGTATTGGAGACGGCCAAGAGCCCCCCTCCACACCCCACCCACACATCCAGGCCCCACTGCTGTGTGCGGATCAGCAACTTGGAGACGCAGCGAGTCGAGCTATGTGGGGAAAAAGTGATCCGATCCTTTCCAGAAAAGGTGCAGAGAGAGGGGCTCCGGGGCTGATGAGCAGGTCTCCCGTCTCAGGGGAATCCCTTGGGAAGCCAAGTTGTTAAGCTGTGGTTTCTGTTGCTTTCCCGAGTCACCTGGGCACAGAGCCTGCTGGAGCTCCTTCCTGCAGGCGCCCGCCCTCCCTCTGCCTCCTCTGGAAGCTGAGCTAGCTGCCTGCAGTGGGCCCTGTGGAGGCGCACAGCCCCTCCCTCCGCTTTCTGTGGGGCACCAGCTTTTCTCCCAATAAGCAACCTCCAAGCTCACCACTGCGTTTGGGCTCGGGGGTCTCATTCGGGGCATCATTCTCCTAGGTGCGTTCCCATCATCCACTGCTGGGAGAGGCCGCGGCGCATTGTGGGAA
>NW_022940550.1:0-752 GCF_012274545.1 Fukomys damarensis | reverse complement strand
AACACCTTTATACTTGACTTCTAATAACCCTCTTTTCCCTCATGTGAAGTTTTTAGATATTACTTTACAATATTACCAGACTTTAGAACAAAGTCTCATATGCCTTTGATTAAGACAAATACTTTTTATTTTGAAAACTTTTTCACTTTGAGCATGAAACCTTTGATCATGGTGTCTTTCTATGAATGCATCTACATATATTGACCAAAATTTATACTTTAATACTGAGGTGTGTTTGAGTAACAGAGAAGCATGTTTAAAATCTAAGGTTGCTCTTGAAAATGTAAGATTTATAGTAACTTAAAATGAAAAGGAGTAAAAAGGTCATGCAGATAAACCAAGTCATATAATTTGTGGATACATGACATTTTTGTTTTGTCATTATCCTCATTATCTAAATTAGTAAAGAATTAATCTATGAAATTTCTCTAAGTTATCTATGGAATATTAGATCATATATTAGAGATCACTAACTGATCCTTCTATTTTACATAGGAAGAAGTTATATCTTATAAGAGAGGGAAGTCTAGTATTTGTATTTTTTGAAGTATATGTTTATTCTTTCCAACCATGGGTTCTTTTCCTTACCTCTTCTCAAGTACAACAAAATCCCCAGAACTATTAAATAATTTGTAGAGCTATGTGACTCAAGTTCCCTTTTCCAAATGCAGTGGCTTCCAGGAACCGAAAAATCAACTTGCTGCATTAAAAGCATTCAGATTCTCTGCACCTATGCCCTCTACCACTTTCAA
>NW_022940549.1:0-274 GCF_012274545.1 Fukomys damarensis | reverse complement strand
TCTAGTGCCTAGTTTTCTCCTTATAAAAGGTGGGAGGTAGACTAGGTGAGTGATTCTCAGGGACACTTACAGCCTGAAAACAAAACAGACTTGATAAGCTGCTTGATATGCTCTAAGTCATACTTGTTTCAAATTTCAAATAAGACAGGGCCATGGTGGCGCATGCCTGAAATCCCAGCACAAGGATCATCACGTTTGAGTTTGAGGTCAACCTAGGCTACACAATGAGTTCTAGATCAGCCTGGACCACACAGTGAGACTGTCTTAAAAAAAA
>NW_022940548.1:0-210 GCF_012274545.1 Fukomys damarensis | reverse complement strand
GGAATGTATTACTATAGAAGATGTAATCTCCGTCTACTTTCATTCTAAATTGATTATGTCTTTGTTTGGTTAATGATTTAGAAGTTGGAAGTTATATTTGTAACATTAAGGCATGGACATGAACACTTTCTCATGTAATGGAGAGCGATTGAGAGAGTATTCATCTGCTAGGAACAAATTATGTGTGTTACATTTGCGAGCAAATAGTGG
>NW_022940547.1:0-214 GCF_012274545.1 Fukomys damarensis | reverse complement strand
CAAAGGTTTATGAAAAAATGCAAGGAGATGATTCTGTCACTTAGCATTTTTATGAACAAGCTGGGAGATAGATTGTATTATGCATTTTTGCAGGAGGGACTGAATGGCCTGAGACCTTCTGGCTGTGGAGATGACTTTGAAAGAAGGGTCGGCAGCTCACTCGCTCTCACTGTCCTGCCTGCCTCCTTCTGACCAGGTAACCCTGGCAGTCCCC
>NW_022940546.1:0-232 GCF_012274545.1 Fukomys damarensis | reverse complement strand
AAAGGTTTCTTTTGTCTCACAATTTTTAGAGATTCCAAGGTAGGGCAATATGGCAGAGGGGCACGGAGGAGGAAAAGCTATGAACATCATGGCGCCAGGAAGCAGGGAAAGAGCCACGAGAGGAGGTGGGAACAGAGACTATTATATCCTTCCAGGTCACGCCCACAGTTACACACCTCGTCCAACTGGGCCCCATCTCCAAGAGCACAATTACTTATAAACTCACTAGTGG
>NW_022940545.1:0-236 GCF_012274545.1 Fukomys damarensis | reverse complement strand
GTTTACTGCTTTGTTTTTACTTTTTAAAAGATTCAAAGAGATGTGCTCACTTTGGCACCACATATACTAAAAGATTCAAAGAGAGAGTAGGAGTTAACTGATTTTAAGAAATTATATGCAAAGTCAATCTATTAGTCAAGTTCGTTGCACCCTGAAAAAGTTAGTTATATGTTAAATTGTACAACTTATACTATGTTATGTTCTTTTCTATTGTGCATTTCCACACAAGTCTAATT
>NW_022940544.1:0-422 GCF_012274545.1 Fukomys damarensis | reverse complement strand
AAAAAAAAAAGGAAGGAGCCCAGGGCTCTAGTGAGGGGGGATTCTGGGCCAGCAGCTGTGTAGCAGACATGAATCATGGTCCATGTAGGTTGGAAGAGTTTGACTCAAGGTATGGCTATGGGGCTGTTAGCACTGAAATGCCAGCAACCTTGATAAATTTTTTTTAACTCTGAGAACAAATTACCCATTTGAGGTGGGCCAGTATTTTTATGTGTCCTTGGCCTGTCTCTCTTCTGGTCTTATGGCTTGAGTCACCTCATATTCTTACTTGCTTCCAAAACATACTCTGTTTTGGCCAGTTTCTTTGTGTAGAGTTTGACTTTGGTGATCTTAGAATTGAAAAGTGTGGTCTATTTCCTAGGCTTTGTTCATGGACGTGTTCTTTGCTTGACTTGCACCCCATGCATGGGTGCTGCAATTCT
>NW_022940543.1:0-201 GCF_012274545.1 Fukomys damarensis | reverse complement strand
TTAGACCTAATAAATGTCATTTATTATCTACTACAGGTGTGTCTAGCCTGTGCCTACAGGCAGTGTCTAAGCCCAGATAGCTAGTAATGTATCCCAATGAGCCTGTAAACTTTTAAAATTATTTGATTTTTAGTGATTTTTTTTATGACTCACTTGTGTGGCATTTGGCGGCAACAGAATGCAGTGTATAGGAGAGTGCAG
>NW_022940542.1:0-200 GCF_012274545.1 Fukomys damarensis | reverse complement strand
CTATGTAGTTGAGACTGACCTGGAACTCACTATGTAGCCCAGGCTGGTCTCGAAGTCACAGCAGTCCTCCTGCCTCAACCTCCTGATTGCTGGAGTACAGGCGTGCGCCACCACACCCAGCTTATATGATCCAATTTCTTTCTTTCTTTTTTTTTGCTCAAGGAAATGACTTACTATTAAAGCACAGTGGGACCAGGAGG
>NW_022940541.1:0-742 GCF_012274545.1 Fukomys damarensis | reverse complement strand
ATAGATAAAATTAGTGCAAAGAAATATCAGACTTGTAAAGTAGAATAAGTAAATTTATGGATGAAATTTTGCATAGTTTCAAGTAGGCCTAGACCAAACATACTTCTTAAAACAAAGGAAGGCAAAACGAAGACCTTGCTATCAAAATGCTTAGGTTGTTGTGATGACAGCGTACAGCCTTGCACTGCCTTCTTCATGGCATGGACATATTTAATATACATGCACTCTGACATCTGTACCCTGCCTATTGTTGACACAGGGCAGTGGTAACATTGGATGGATGTTCCCAAGTCAGGCTTTAAGCAAAATACAGGAACCATGAAAGGCAAAGTTTTCATCTGAAGTATTTTGTAATACAATTTATAAGTAAACATTTTCCAATTTACAAAAAGGATAGGGTAGGGGTATAACCCAATAGCAGAGTACCTGCCTAACATGTAAAAGTTCTGGGTTTGATCTCAAACACAGAAAAGAAAAGAAGAAGGCATGAGCGATAAATATTTTTTAAAAAAACAAACTGCAAACCCTGGGAGGAAATGTGGTCATTGAATCTTTAAAATGGATTGAGATAGATTAATAAACTCCAGATTAGACACTGGCACTGATGAGAAGCTCTCTGAAGATTTTTCCCAGAGATAGATATGATTCAAAAGTAAGAAAAAGAAAGTTAAGGGATATGGTGATTAGATCCAAAGCTCCAACACATGTCTAACAAGTGTTCCCAAAGGGAAAGAAAAAAAAA
>NW_022940540.1:0-214 GCF_012274545.1 Fukomys damarensis | reverse complement strand
GAGGGCTGTGCTGTTCTGGAACCACGTTGAAGAGGCTGGGAGGAAAGGAAGTTTCAGTTAGCTCGGCCCCTTGATTACTGGGACAAGATTATCCCATGTGGGAGGGGTAAATGTTCTAGACACACTGTGAACAAGCAACCAAGAGAGGATGCAGACAAGGGGATGCAAAGACATATTCATGGGCCTTCAGCAAAAGCAAAAGTCCTCTTCTTGA
>NW_022940539.1:0-275 GCF_012274545.1 Fukomys damarensis | reverse complement strand
CAGTCCATGAGTGAGCACAGGCAATCAAATCATGAAAAATACCGCTAAAAACCACATTAAGTTAAAAAAGTTTACAATCTTGTGGCACCGTAAAACTCGTTGTCCAGAGTAGTAAGCAGCCCACAGGCTATGGACTGAAACTTTTATCTAAGTACCATGCACATCTGAACTGAAAGTACTTTTTTTCCTGGGTATTACATTAAATAATAATGTTTTAATAAATGATGGTGATTTCCAATTAGTGAACTATAGCTGTTAATTCTATCTTAATATAG
>NW_022940538.1:0-929 GCF_012274545.1 Fukomys damarensis | reverse complement strand
TACCGCCCTTCCAAGGGTTGTCAGCTCTGCAAAGATTTATATCTTTGGCCTCTGGTGAGTTCCAGCCTTTGTCTTGCTCTTGAGGATTCTGTCGAAGCAGGAATAATTGTTTGAGAGACAACTTCATCTGTTAGGGCTCTAGACCCATACTTTAATCTTGTCACCTGGTCATCCAACAGCCACCCTATAATGAGAATCTTCTGCTATGGGGACACAAGCCTGGGCTAGTATAGGAACTCCTAAATCTCTCAAAACCGTCTTCACTTTGAGAATCCTCATAATGGGGATTTTCCTCCTCACATTTCAGCAGGCCTTTTCTAATAGCCCTTCTAACAGTCAAAGCTCCTAAAGACAAGCCTGGGTAATGGAGAACACCAGTGTTATGTGAAATAAACTAGGAACAGAGGGCAAAAATCACATGATCTCACATATGTGAAATCTAAAAACATTGAATTCAGAGGAGCAAAAGTGGAATGGTAGTGATCAGGGCTGAGGAACATGGGAGAAGTTGATCAAATGAAAATGAAAGAAAAGAAAAGGAAAAAAATGAAAAAAAGACAAGAAAAGAAAAAAGAAAAGGAGTCTTGGAGATAGTTTCAAGGTATCTGGCTACTTTTGTTTTGAACACCAAAGGCTACTGGTAGCAAAGAATAACCTTTTTTAGGCTTAAATAACATAAATTTATTTTCTCAAATTCTAGAAACTAGAATTTGGTGAGGTGTTCCCAGGGTTGGTTTCTTCTGAGGCATCTCTCCTTGGCTTGTAGATGCTCTCCCTCTCCCAGTGCCTTCACATGGTCTTCCCACTCTACACATCAGTTTCTGAATTTCTTTTTAGAAGGACACTCCAGTCATATTGTAGGGCCCACATTAATAGCATCATTTTAACTTAATTAATAATTTTTTTTTATTGAGTTTATTGGTACATTT
>NW_022940537.1:0-720 GCF_012274545.1 Fukomys damarensis | reverse complement strand
GATAAATGAATTAACAAAGTAGTGACGTGATAAAGTGATGTGAAATATCTTGGAAGTAATTAATTGAATTTCCAGATTGAAAGCTCTCACTGAAAAGCCAATACAGAATTTGAAGAAAAGAACCAGATTAAGCCCTATCATTGTAAATTTCAGAATACCAGAGATAAAGAATCCAAATAGCTTCCAGAAAGAAAAATCACCAGGTATGAAGGTCTAGGAAGTAGAAAGTCTTCTCAAAGAACAGACCAGAGCAGTATTTTCAAAGTTGTGAATAAAATTATTCCCTGCCTAAGATTCCATTTCTTGCCCTATCTTCAGTCAAGCGTGGGGACAAAAATAAAGACACCTTTGGATATGTGATGTAAACATTTTAGTGCCCCGTACTTTTTCTTTTGAAGTTACTAGAGGGGTAGTCATGAGCTTTCCCGTTGCTGAGACAGAATACTCAGTGCCCACAAATGAAAGGAAGAGAGGTTTCTCTTGGCTCAGCGTAACAGGTTTCAGCCCATGGAGGGCTGGCTCCAAGACTGGAACGCACGGGGAGGTCATGGTGGACCAAAGCTGCTTACTTTGTGGGAGCTTGGGAACAGACACAAATAGCACTGTCAAGGAAAGGGCCAGGGACCAGATTCAGTCCCCAAACTCCATGCCCACGACCCACCCAGACATATCCAGAAGTGTGCTTTCCTAACCTAGGTATCTCGCAAGCCAGTCGACAGT
>NW_022940536.1:0-316 GCF_012274545.1 Fukomys damarensis | reverse complement strand
ATTTCTTAGTATTATCTTTTCTCTCCACCCACATACCGTGCTAACTAGAGTCAGTGCTCTCATCGACAGGCTATGTGAAAACTCTCTGGGAGCCCCTGTGGGTGGAGGGAAAACGTGTACCCTTGGGCATCAGGCATCTTCATCTTCCACTTACTTACATTGCAACCTCGGACCTTGAGCAAATTCTGTAACTCAACGGAGTCTCAGATTTTAACTTTGTAAAAGCCATAATAACATATATTCTTTGGAATTGTTTGAGGAATAAATTAGCTAGCATTTATGTTGTCCTGGAGAGTGACTGGTTTCTCTTTAGTAG
>NW_022940535.1:0-227 GCF_012274545.1 Fukomys damarensis | reverse complement strand
GGACAGGATGTGACTTCCAAGATTGGTTCACAAGGAAGTGGTGACTTCTGCCCTGGTGGCACCATTTCTGATACTTCCTGCCTGCTTGCTTTAATGAAGCCAGATGTCATGGTGAGTGCCCATGACAGTCTCCAGTGGCAAGAAGCTGCGAGTGGCCTCCAGCCGACAGCCAAGGAGGAACTGAATCCTGCCTGCACTCACTGGGTGAGCTTGGAAGCATATTTTAC
>NW_022940534.1:0-204 GCF_012274545.1 Fukomys damarensis | reverse complement strand
TGATAAGTCGGGGGAGAGGCAAGACTGGAGAGAAAACTCTGCGTAGTAAGTCTGATCTCCCAGAAGGTGAGAAATGACACTTCGGGCTTCTAGTATCTGTAAAACAGAGAGCTCAGTCCTTCCACCCCCTGCAACAGATGTCTGTCTTTCTCTTGTTATGTCAAGTATTGAATCATGAAACTCTGGTTTGTGCTTTCTAGTTTT
>NW_022940533.1:0-242 GCF_012274545.1 Fukomys damarensis | reverse complement strand
ATGGTGAACTTAATGTATGTGCAGTTTCTCTGTGCCATAAAAAGTATGTTTTCCAGTATGGCCCAGTAAAGGCTTGATCACTTCCAGGAAGGAGGGAGGGAGGGAGGGAGAGAGAGAAATGTTGATCTGGTAGTTTGAAAGGCCATTCTTTTCACAGAGACTAAGTTTATGGAAAGGAGATAATTTATGAAGAACAAATGCTGGGTCGTTAGTTAGATTTTAACTGCAAAATAAGAATAAGC
>NW_022940532.1:0-877 GCF_012274545.1 Fukomys damarensis | reverse complement strand
TCCATTTTTTCCTATGCTGAGATTTCATCGTGTTCCTGAGCTCCTCTATTTTTTATCTGTGTCTTCTCTAGAGTTGTTAATTGTATCTTTCACTATGGCCACCATCTCTGTTGTTACCTGAGAAATTATTTCTGATTTCAGTTTTTTCCAGATCATCTTTCATTGCCTATTCGGGGAGTTAAGGTGGTTGAGTTTCAGATTTTTCCATCTTAACCTCTGGATTTCCCTTTGGTGAACTGGAAGTTCGGGTTTGCTTCTTGTTTAAGTGTCTTCTCATTTATATTTTTTTGTTATTATTGAAGCTTTTGGTTTAATTTTCTACTTGTAAATTGCTTATTGCAAGTATCTTTATTACTGGTATTTAGGCCCCTTACAGAATGGGTACTTCTTGGATTGTCTTTCTGGTATGGTTGGCCTTTGGATTTTGAGTCTATAATGACCTTTAAGGCATCTCAGTCTTGGTATTCCAGTAAAGATGACTGACTAAAACAATCACATTACCTTGACAAAGTAATACAATCAGCATCAACAATAGCATGAAACACATCTTAGAACATAAGATATTGTGGTAGCTATTATTCAAACACCTTTAACTGCATAAAAATATATAAAAATCAAGGACCAACCAGAAATATGTTTACAATTAGTAAGTCCATCAGTATAGGAGCTTTGACTTCTGGGAAGAAGACTTAGAAGGAGTTGGGGGATAGAGAGATAGAGGGAGAGGTTAGAAGTAGGGCTAGATGACACAGGAGGATCACACAAACTTTGGGAAACTTGTGAAGAAAGGAGGAAAAAAGAGAGGGAAGGAAAAGAAATGAGCAGAACAAACTAACAGCAACAGAAAAACTAGAAACTGCATTCACACTCTTAACAA
>NW_022940531.1:0-745 GCF_012274545.1 Fukomys damarensis | reverse complement strand
TTTTTTTTTTTTTTTTTTTTTTGTACTGGGGATCGAACTCCAGTTCTTGTGCTTGCGAGGCAGGCAGCAGAACCACTGAGCCAAATCCCCAGCCCGGTTTTCATATGTTTCAAATCAATGTTTTTATAAGTTATTTTCCAGATATTTTCCTATTTGCCATTTAAAATGGACCAAAAAATATAATTTAGTTTTTACTAACCATCAAGTTATAAAAGTTTAAAGGTTGCTTTGTGTGAGTTTTTCTAAGATTGCAAAGATATAAATCAGTTGTAAGAATTGGGACTTCTATATAATTGAACTTAGGTACTAGCCAGAATTGAAAGCCTGATTTTCTGTTTTAGAATCAAAAACTTAGTTCTTTGAGTTTCATCCAAGTGAAGGTTAAAAAAATGTGAAGTAGAATTTGAAAGAAAAAAAAAAAGAAAACCCAGAAGTTAATCTTTTCTAGATCATCACTGTTTTTCTCATTTTTGCATCAACTGTTCAGCTATGTCCTTTTTAAAAAACGTGTTTTTCTTTTAATTTTGGGTATCATAAGTTAAAAATAGATCTTTTAATTCTCATGTGGTGTGAATTACTTCATACCCAATATACTGCGACACATTATTTGGAAGTAAAGAAGTACTTAGGGACACACACAATCTAAAGTATAATTGTGCAACTTTGAAAATGTTGGCTCTGTTTTCCTTTTTCAGGGTACAGTAACATGGTCAATAATCACAAGCAAATTTTGGCATTATTCATA
>NW_022940530.1:0-259 GCF_012274545.1 Fukomys damarensis | reverse complement strand
ATCCCTGGTACTGAAAAAATAAAGATTCATTGAATTTGTTAGAAAAATATGTAATTTTAGCATAAAATGGTACTGTTGAGTATATTATATGTCATAATGATTACTTTAATACTATACTATTTTTACTTCAGGAAAGATTGCTTTATGTTTTTAACATAAAGTTATTCTTTTTAAAGATTAATAGTTTTGGTGACAGATATTGAAATAATATTATAAGAAAAATATGTGTTTTCTTTTATCCTTTAAAAATTATTAATAC
>NW_022940529.1:0-206 GCF_012274545.1 Fukomys damarensis | reverse complement strand
GGAGGCCAGGCGTTTCTGGCACTGAGCCATCGGCAGCTGTGTGTGCTCAGCGCCCTCCTGGGGCCCCCATCACAGCCACCACCTGGCGCGGGGACCCCAGGGGCAGCATTTCTGCAGCTCTGGGCGAGGATGCACCACTTCCCGGCCTCAGAGGCAGGACGAGCGCCGAGAAGCCTGGAGTGTGGGCACTTGAAGCGGGCATCTGG
>NW_022940528.1:0-1307 GCF_012274545.1 Fukomys damarensis | reverse complement strand
AGGTGATGGTTATTTCTCAGTCCTTTCTCAAGATATCCACCTCCTTAAGCTTACCTAGACTTTTCCGATTCCCTTTTGACCTACAGCTGCCCAGCGCAGTTTTCAAAGCGCACACCCTGGACCATCAGCATTTGCATCACCTGAAAACTTCTTAGAAATGCAAACTTTCAAGTTCACCTTCAACCTACTGAACCAATAATCTGGAAATTCGGGGTGGAGCCCAGCCAAATGTGTTCTAGTAATCCTCAATCCCCAGCCCTCCTCTAGTTAAGTCCTGATTCTAATGCACGTTCAAGTTTGAGGAGCCCTGACTTAGGGCGTCCTCACTAGAAGGTGGTGAACTGTGATTGTGCTCCATTGTACAGTGAAGAGCATCTGGTACAGTTTTGGGCATCTGGTCACAAGCTCATGCTCAAGGATGCCTTGGTCACACAGTTCCTCATCTGCTTCCTCTCCTGGCATATTTTTTTCAGTTCTTCTCTTTATATGGGGCATTCTGGATGGACCCCACCCCCTTCCTTCCAGGTTCCTCCTTCTGATCCGAAGATGACCTCCACCCTTTCTGAGCAGACCAAGATGATGTACACATCCAGATCAGAAAGAAGTCCTTTTTTAAACCATGTCCTCGCCTTCCTCAGCCCCACCAAACAGAGCATTGAAAGGGACAGTCCAGAAATCACCTTCGAGACTAATTAACACAACTGGAACATGTTCCTTATACATTTCTGGGTTTTCTGGATTTTATACAATGTGTGTAGTTTCTGTTTAGAGTTTGAGGAAGAGAAGACATTTTTTACTTCTAAAAGATAAAAAATAAGACTTAACCCAGTGAAGCCTGTCTGCTCAGATTCTTCTTGGCCTCTCGGTACAGCATTTCTTTCCCCTGGGAAGGACAAAGATAATGATATCTGCAATCAAACAAGGTTGGTTCAGAGAGTATCTTTATGGCCAGCTCTTAAATAGAAGCAGGGGGAGTAATGTTCCTAAGTTTTATTGTTGGCTTTGGGCCAAAGGAGTTCCTCTTTCTACGACCTGCTTTGGGAAGAGGAATTCAGTTCAAGTTTGCCTCTAAGATGACTGAGAAGGCAGGAAAAAAGAGAAATTTTCCTTCTGAGGCTCTTTGAGGCTTTCACTTTGAGGAATTATTTTCAGAGCCCCAATAAATGCCTCAGTGGAGTAAAGAAAATGAGAATGAACCAGATGGGCCATGCTCTTCCTGTAGCTTTCAAGATGCTAAGAAAACTATCTTGTTTTGCCACCCCCTCTGGACAGCTGCTGATAAAAACAGACTGTTCTTGCCCTCCACT
>NW_022940527.1:0-293 GCF_012274545.1 Fukomys damarensis | reverse complement strand
AATATAACATCAAGATAAGACGACATCTGTTTATGACCAGAAGGGAGTGTAAACTGGGAACAAGAGCAAACAGAGTTCAGGGGGTTGTTTGTAGGTCAAGGGATTTGGCTGCAGCACGTCGCCTTCGGGACTCTTGTGCCCTGGTGAGAAGCAGCATTCCGGGGCTCGGGGTCAGCACTTCGGCCACCCGTGCTCTCGTGCCTTAACATGTATCTCTCTCCTCCTCCCTTGAACTCTTTCTGCTTCCTGCTGCCGTGCCAGGAGCTGTTTGTTCTCTGCCGTGTGCCTCTGCC
>NW_022940526.1:0-348 GCF_012274545.1 Fukomys damarensis | reverse complement strand
AAAAAAAGAAAGGCCTTCTAGGGAATTAGCTCCTTGGTGTGATAGTTCCTTGTGATGTCAACTATAATGGATTAAAAACTGCCTAGTGGGCTAGGAATACAGTTCTGGGTGGGACTATGAATGACTGACATCTAAGTCACAAATTGAGGAATGAAAGCTCATCATGCATGTGGGTGGCACTGACCAGTAGGCTTGCAGCCTGAATAGAATAAAAGGGGAAAGAAGAAGTACGTCTTCCATTTTGCTTCTTCAGAGAGATCTGGTCTTCACCAACACATTTGAACACACGTCTCCCATTCCTTCAGCCTTCCAGTGCAGACCCTTTAGCTTTCTGACGTTGACTTGCAC
>NW_022940525.1:0-211 GCF_012274545.1 Fukomys damarensis | reverse complement strand
CTTGGGTAGTCGAGCTCCAGGGCGCGCCTGCTGGAGACTGGAAAGGTGGGTGCTGTGCACACTAAGTACTACACGACAGTCCCTGCTGTGGGGTGAGGCAGCTCCCGCTAAACAAATGACAGCCAGACACGGAGAAAGAGGCCACAAACAACCAGGTCAGTCAGGCCTTGCTGCCACCTATACAACTCCACAAACCTGTCTCCTGGTTGTC
>NW_022940524.1:0-221 GCF_012274545.1 Fukomys damarensis | reverse complement strand
TCATCTGAATAAAATTATAGACATTCAGCACATTCCATTAAAAACAAAACAAAACAAAACAAAGCAAAAAAACAAAGAAAAGAATAAAATCCAGAAAACAGCAAAGTTCTGTTGCTGTTGTGGTACCTGGGACCATTTTTTTTATTAGTATCTTAATAATCATCTGGAAAGAGAACATTCTTGAGTAATATCATTAAATGTAGCTCTGATAAAGCATGGTC
>NW_022940523.1:0-254 GCF_012274545.1 Fukomys damarensis | reverse complement strand
GATAACCATAGAGATGGTGAGCAAAATGGAAGTCATGATTCGAGACTCTAGAACAGAAACAGAAATAAATAGATGAGCTCAGGACCATGATAGAAGCCGTGAAGGCCCAGCATAAGAAAGAATGAATGCCCAACAGAGGAAAGAAATGGAATTCATAAAACAGATTCAAACAGGTATCCAGGAGATTAAAGACTCTATTGAAAGTGTACACAACAGAATAAAAGAATGTGAAGATAGAATCTCAGATATAGAAG
>NW_022940522.1:0-501 GCF_012274545.1 Fukomys damarensis | reverse complement strand
TGAGGATTTTTCCTCTATGTTCATTAGGGTCTGTAGTTCCCTTTTTTGTAGAGTCTTTTCTTGGTTTTGGAATCAAAGTAACACTTTCCAGACATGAATTTGGAAGTATTGCTTCTCTTTCAATTTCAATGAAAAGTATAAAGAGTAGTGGCAATAGTTCTGCCTTAAATGTTTTGTAGAATTCAGCATTGAAGCCATCAGGACTTGGGCTCTTCTTTGTTGGTAATTTTTTACACTCTCAATTTCACTGATGTAATTGGGGCGTTTAGAATTTTTTTAATCTTCTTTATTCAACTTTGGTCATTTGTATGTATCTCAAAATCTGTCATTTCTTCTGTGTTTTCCATTTTATCAGAGTACAGGTTCTTCAAGAAGGTATTTATGTCCTTTAAATTTCTTTTAGATCTTTGTGATTTCACCTTTTGCATTCCTAATTGCATGGATTTGAGCCTTTTCTTTTCTTTTTATGATTAGGTTGGCTAGGGGTTTATCGATTTTATT
>NW_022940521.1:0-328 GCF_012274545.1 Fukomys damarensis | reverse complement strand
ACTCACAGAGTTGCAGCACCTTTCTCTGTGGAGTACATCACATTCATGAAACAGACCGATTTCCCTTTAAACGGGTAAGCGGCGAGAGCAGCTGTTTACCAGGGAAATCTGCATTTTAAACCGCAGAAGCCCTCTGCATAGTGCGTTTGTGTTCTAACGTCAAACTGAACCTATCCCCAAGTATACAGAGTTCTGGAGGCTTCTGTGCACTCAGAGCTGCAAGGCACTGTCTTTGGACTGAATGGCTTCTCTACTAAAACTGCCGCACAACAGTGTTTCAATCTCTGCCACGCAGAGACCTACAAGCAAAAAGGAATACAGTTGTACT
>NW_022940520.1:0-230 GCF_012274545.1 Fukomys damarensis | reverse complement strand
AATTGAATAACAAATCATGATTTATACATTTCAGAGAATTCATGTGAGGATAGAATAAGATATGATTTATGAAAAATGTGAATGCAACTATGAAAGAAAAGAATTGAAAGTCTGTGTAGAAAGGGAAATCAAAATATAGAGAGATTTTTCTCAGCAGAAAATATAAAACAACTCCAGTAGGAAACTGGCAAAGATTTCTTAAGATTTGAATAGATTACCTACAGAAGGAA
>NW_022940519.1:0-330 GCF_012274545.1 Fukomys damarensis | reverse complement strand
AAAAAAGAATCATTGAGCAATTCAGTCAAGTACATATTTTGAAACAGATATAATGGCCAGCAAATTCTAAAAGAAGAGTTAAACTGATTTGCCTATATAGACACAGTGAATAATTGAATGTCTTTAAGATTTTTTTAAATTAATTGGACAGGACTCATCTGAATAAGCAAAGTTGACATTACTTGCATTCAACAGGATTTACACTACTATTAAGAGAAAACTCTCATTAGCAGTTTCATTAGGAAAGAAAGAAACTAAAACAATTTTGAAAAGTTTAAAAGGATGTTAAGATCATCTAGAAAAACTTGATTTGGCAGTGTCATTATTGTG
>NW_022940518.1:0-886 GCF_012274545.1 Fukomys damarensis | reverse complement strand
GTGGGGGTAGGTGTGGTATTCCCTTAGATATCAAGAATGGTTCCATTTCTAACTTAATATCTTCATCCTTTCTTGTAATGTTCTTTGGTGTTAGTGCCATAGCCATTATTTCCTCGTCACTAATATCTTCATCACTTTCATCCTCATCAAGATCAGTAGAGTTTCCATTACTCCCTGATCCTCCATCTTCTGAATCCTCCAAATCTAAATCTGATAATTTTGATAGATCTAAACCTCCAAAGTCAATTTCTTCTATTATTCCTGTACTACTATTATATTCAGCAAATTCCAGTGGTTCCCAAGACTGATATATCATAGGTGCAAACCATTGTCTAGTATAGGTCGTGTTCATCCCTAATTCGCATGTAAAAGTTTGTGACACTAGGGTTTCTAATTGTCCTTCCCATGATGGTGTAAGAATCATGGTCTGGTATTTATTATTAAATTTGACCTGTGTCATTTTCAGGTTTTCCCAACTTTTCCATGCAGTGGCATATATGGCCATATGACTTGTCTTATTTCCCCAAAATTCTATCTTATGACATTTGATTGGGTTTATTTCACCTAAGCTTGTGGGTTCAGCGTCTGACATCATGCTCATGAAGGTTTTGTAATGGTATGTTGTTTTAGTAGCTTGTCTATAAGCCTCACAATCTGAATACCAAGCGTATTCTATGCAATGTGCATATTTTTGCCACCAGCTGTAGAAAGTACTAGTTATGTGAGTCCAATCTCTAAAATCCTTCCAATAATGTGGCCACCTGTTCGTAATGTTTTTTATCGGTAATTCTTTGAAGTCAATGCCTTTGGTAGTAGGACTCGGACTACTAGAAGTAGTTTCGCAGCCAGTAATAAAGTTTGTTAAAATAATGAAGGAAATGACCAA
>NW_022940517.1:0-243 GCF_012274545.1 Fukomys damarensis | reverse complement strand
AGAATACTTTCATACTCTTCAGTGTTAGGAATTTTACATAAAGACAGTTTTATTCATTGTGAGCACATGCATTTCACTATCTGAGAATACTTCTATAATTTGCCATCCCTTCACCCTGTAGATATAATGTCCATGTATTCAGAAGTTTGCTTTTCATAGATTTTACCAGTTACATATGAGGAACTGAATGATAAAAATCTACCTTTGTAAAGTATAGCAAAGTTTAAAACGAAAGAATCTAAA
>NW_022940516.1:0-1737 GCF_012274545.1 Fukomys damarensis | reverse complement strand
AACCCTAACAAACCCAGGGACCTGTCAGCCAATCAAAGTTTCTTGGCACTATGGGATTAGATTTAGAAGACTCGATTTCATTGGTATTCAAGGAAAACCTACTGTCTCCCTAAACTCTCACCACCAAAAGGAAGACCCAGATTGGACTCCTACTAGAGACAGTATATGACAGAATTCTACTTAATTTTTCCTTTGGGCTAATTTGAAACTCATCATTCTTCAAGTGGGACTCAAACCAACAAGCTGCCTTTGAAGCCTTCAAAGCAAAGTAAAACACTCTCTACTTTGGAGTCCCATAACTCTCACGACTCCTTTGAGCTACAAGTCTCTATGATTGATGATTTGTTGATTGGGATCCCTAGGAAAGGGGCTTTCTTGGGATTTTGGACTCATTGTCTCCTGAACTACCAAGAAGAACCTTTTTGAAAAAGTACTATTAGCTTACTACTGTGCTCTTGTCAAAACCGAATACCTGATCCATGAAAACCTTGTGACTTTCTGCTGTGATATTCCTATTTTAAGGTGAGTCAACTTGGATTCAGTAACTAACAAATGAGGAATGGCCAAGCAAGATTCACTAGCCAGATAGAAATGGTACATTCAAGAACACAGCCAGCTTGGCCTCACATAGAAGAGGGCCACTGTTGCAGTGCAGGTCCAGAATGTCCCCACAGGCTTCTATGGTAAAGGCTTGGTCTCCAGATGGTGGCAGTCCTGGGAAGAGGGGGAACTTTAGGAGGTGGGACCTAGTTGATTTGATTTTTTTCTGTAGGGTCAGCAGGTCACTGGCTCTTCCCTCTCTTTCTTTTTCTCTATTTCCCGGCTGTCAGAGGTGGGCAGCTCTGCTCCTCCATGATGCTCCATCTTAGCATAGGCCCAGAAACAATGGAGCCAAGTAGCCATGGACTACAACCTCTGAAACCATAAGCCAAAATTAATCTCCCTTCCATTAAGTTGGTTTTCTCAGGTATTTTGTCACAGGGATGGAAAGCTGGTTAACACAAATACTTGACCAATGGAAGCAAAGTCACTAGCTTTGTAGGGCCCTCTGCTACAAGCCATTTTCCAAAATGCCTAGGCTTCATTATTTGGTCAAGCTAAAACTTCCTAGTAATCATGGGCTACCATGATTGCCCAACTTCATTGCCAGCAAAGATAAATAAAAATGCATGAGGTTGCTTTGCTCACTGGGCAGAACTCAAGGCTGGTCTCACAGCTCTGGTCAATAGCATCCTCACTGGTTCTTGGGCTGTTGCCAATGGTCAAGCTTCTTGGTCTGTTAGAAAGTAAAGCACAGTAGGTTAAAAGGCCACTGTTTAGGGCTGCAAACTATAGTGACTGTAAGTGCTGTTGGAACTATTCTGACGAAGCCCATGTTGGGAGTCTACACTCTCATGATTAAACCAGCCCTAATGAGTTTGTCACCATTGCTGTCTGGGTCCAACAACAGCACCAGATGGGGAAACATCTACTATCACAGGGCAGGACAGAAGTGCCAGTGTTCTTGATGCAGAGGCTACTGCTGCATGGCGGGCAACCAGCCACCACCAAGAGTTGTCTGTTTGTCTTCAATGAGGGAAGACACATCGTGTGAGGAATTGAGCCTGCCCACTATGGTGACTGACTACCATTGACTCTTGATTCCCTCTCAAGGGTATGGAGGAGCTCACTGCTATTGACATTTCCCCGTGTTATGGTGTTTTTGTTCTGTGTGGTCAATGAACTCTGGCCGTACCA
>NW_022940515.1:0-264 GCF_012274545.1 Fukomys damarensis | reverse complement strand
AGAAAAGTCCTGTCTTCCCACCTGGTCTGTGCCTGATAGGGGCTGTTCAGCTGAGGGTTCCACCACTGTCTGAGGTAGTGTGCATCCACATCCCCACTTTGCCTTTTGACCTCATTCTGATAAGGGGAGGAAGAAGGGAAGGGGTGCTGGGGAGCATGGGGGACTAGGCTCTGCACTTAACTTTTTTGGCTGCGATGGTGAGGTGGGGCTAGTGGTTTCCCTGGTATTTGGCTGGAGTGGGCCAGTTTTTGTCTGCAAGTTTCC
>NW_022940514.1:0-956 GCF_012274545.1 Fukomys damarensis | reverse complement strand
AAAAGTCATACATCCACTGAAATTAAGTCAACAGAAATGATTTCATTTGTATCATAAGAATGTGTTCGTCTTGTTACCGACAATCAAATAATAATACTAAATTTATTCTGTCTAGATAACATATTTAAATCCAGAATTTAAACATAGGTTCAGATAAAATAAAACATAAAGTACATAAGCATCTGTAGCAAACTAGACGAAAATTATTATCATTTGCCAAAGACAAGTTAGAATATGTACCAACATTCAAAAATATTATAAATATATATTTTTAAATGGCCTAAGAAAATTTGGCTACTTGAAAGCTGTCAAGTTCTTTTGAGTAACATCAATATCCTCTAACAATATTAAAATATTTAGTTTGACATTAGTTCAGCTATACAATTTTTTTTTCTTGTTGGGATTTGCTGATCTTTTTTTTCAGCCTTTTCAAACTTTCCATGTTCCTTTGCCTTCAATTTATATTTTCTATGAAGGTTATAACTCATTTTATTTTTGCTTTTTTATCAATCTGATACTTGTCTTTGGGGGAAGACTGTTACATTTGTTTTGATTATGACTCTTCCAACTTCTTTCTAAAAGCTTTTAAAATATCTACATGTCCTGGCTTAGATGTCTGTTGTTCAATTTTATGCCAAGTATAGTGATCTGTACCTGTAAATGAAGCGACTCTGGAGGGTGAGGCAGAAGGATCACAAGTTTGAAGTTAGCCAAGGTCATTTAGGGAGGCCCTTCTCAAAATAAAATAATAAATAAAAGACTGGAGGGTAGCTCAGTTCAGTGGCAGAACACTTGCTTACCATGCTGAAGGCCCGTCCCTCAATCCCCAACACCAGGGAAAAATACTTTTATTACTATGAATTGCAGTCATTGTAACAGGAGGATGTTTGTACAGATAAAATGAAAGCTATTGTTCTGCAATGTGTGCCTAAATGAAGTCTTGGTCATTTCTAGGA
>NW_022940513.1:0-2736 GCF_012274545.1 Fukomys damarensis | reverse complement strand
ATCCAAAATAGCTCTCTGTGCACTGAGGATGCAGGGAATTCAGTAGCAAAGATTAAAGGCCTGAAAGTTCACTGTAGAGTACCAGTGCAGTCTTCATTGGAAGGCTGAAGAGTGCACTGAAAAGCTGAATAACCTAGAGACCATATTGAAAGGCAATAAATACAGAACACTGGAACTTTTCCAGATAAAATGTGGGAAAAGTTTCTTCTTTCTTTTCTAAGTCTACCCAGGACACAAGTCTGTTGGTTAGTGCCACCCATGTACTAGTTGGGTCTCCCGTGCTGTTTGCTGCCCTAAATGTCAATCATCCACTGATCCAACCAGAACTTATAAATCTGCAATGCAGTTCTTAGTCACGTCAAATTGACATATCATAATGAATGATCACATCCAGGAATCGTGCCTAACACTCCACTCCAGATTCTCTTGAGTCTGTCATATCCCAGCTTTTCCTTCGTGTTTCCAAATCCATTTATGATAAAGATGTCACCTCTATCTTTTCGCACCTTTAATGATAAACTCCAAACTATAGAGATGCTGTCTTCCTTACTCACGACTGTGGCCAGCACCAAATGTGAAGTCCAGTATAGGTTATTCAACAGAGTCATTTGACACATAGGATACTTTAGCCAATGGTGGTGGCATTTATGACAGTGGTCCCACAAGATTATAATGGAGCTGATTTTTTCTTATGGTTTATGCTTCTAGCCCTGGAAACTGAACCCAAAGTCTTATATAAGTGCTCTACCACTTAACTACATCCCCAGCCCTTTTTCTTTTTTCATTTTTAGTCAGGGTCTTGACACTTTGCCCAAGTTGGCCTTCAACTCGCAATCCTCATGCCTCAGCCACCCCACTTGCCAGGATTACAGGCTTACCCTATAGTTGGAGGTCTTCTTTTGCCTGGTGATATCATAAATAGTGTAACATTGTAGTACAATGCATCAGTCACATATTCATGGAGGTGTTGCTGTAAACCAACTTGCCACTGCCACACTTTTAACAGCATAGAGCACTTACTAAGTATAGCACATATTTGATGATGATAATATAAATGGCTATATATGGTTTATGTACTTAAGGTACTATACTTTCCATTGTTATTTTAGATATAATTTCCCTTTATTACAAAAAGTCTTCCATGGAATAATACACTGTGTAATGCTTGTAGCAGACCCATCTCATATTATTTCATCTCTCAATTTCAAGAAGCTGTACTTGGTGATTGGCTGACACTACTAGGTTTACATGAGTGAAATCTATGATGCTCCTACAATGAGAGAACATCTGTGATGAACTTTGCAAAATATATCCCATGGATATACAATGCATATCTGTAAATGTTGAGTGCTAAATGAATTCTAAACAAAAGCCAACCTTATGTGGAAGGGCAAGAATTATCCTTCTGGGAAGACAGTTTGAGGTATATGCAAAAGGTTCTTTACGTCTTCTAGTATTTGAGGTAATAGTAACTAGCCTCCTTAAGATCACAGCTATTAGACACTGTCCATGATGCCCAATAAATGGAAAAAGTACATCTGGGCCAGGCATCTAGAGAAAGAGATGGACTTGTTCTTGGTTTGGATGCTCTCCAGCATCTTAGGCACAGTATTGGTAGCCAGGCACAGATCAACCAAGGAGAGATTGGCCAGGAGGAAGCACATAGGAATTTGGAGATGGGAGTCTGAGCTGATGGCCACAATGAACAACAAATTCCCCATGTCTGTGACCATATCCATGCAGGGGAACAGATAAAAGAGCAAGGTCTCATGATCTGGTGTTTCTGCAAGTCCTAAGAGGATGAATTTGGATGCACTTTGGTTAGTTCTGTGCTTCCTTGTGTATGATGGTCCTGGAAGTACTGAAAAGGCGAGATGCATAAAGATCATTTGAGGCAGTTGGATGTGATCACATTCCACTTTTCATCTGGGATAATTACAGTACCTGGACCAATGACAAAGTGTTTACATGAATTTATCTTTCAAGGTTTTGCTTGAGGACTTCACCTAAGTATTCCCATGTCATGCGCAGATAGAAGGAGTTGATTTTTCACGGACCATCACAAAAAGAACTACAGAGGGTGTTCTTCATCATAAACAAATTCAGTCCAGAAAGACATGATATCCAAGAAGTAATTGTCAACCAAGAATTTGGTGTATAGTAGAAAGATCACATATATCATCAAGTTTTAAATGTAAAGAATGTTAATGAGGATGTATGTAAAGGAAATTGGTTAAAATATTAGGCAAAAATTGTACACACAAAAGAGGTTTAGATTAAAAATGTAAGGTTCTTGTAGAACAGATAGATAGAAATACTTAATATCTTGGTCTTTCTACATCAAGTATATATGAGTAAAGTTTAGTGGTAGTCATTGAAATAATGGGCACAAAATGTCTAACTTCTAACTTTATGGAAGGAAGTAGGAAATCAATAAAGATATTATTGGTCAGAGCACAAGTCAAGAACTGATGTAATGTGTCTCTGTATCCATGGATTCTGTACCTACAGAGTCAATGAAACACAAAGGAAAACTATTTTTATATCAATCTGAAATAAATCAGATACATAAAGACAAACAATACAAGCACCATTTCATAGATAAAAGCTAAAAATATCAATCTGAATATACAATAAAGATTGTGATGACCAGAAAAGCAAAGTGAGGGTGTACAGAGATAGGCTGGATTTGATGGGTATGCACTGTATGCATGCATTGAAATAGCCACTGAACCT
>NW_022940512.1:0-225 GCF_012274545.1 Fukomys damarensis | reverse complement strand
AGCTAGAGGTGGCACCGATGGTGCAGGATCTAGATTCTTCCACCTGGCCAACATGGGGCTCAGCGGGCAGCACTGGAACTCACGGCCATCCGGAGACCAGTAGAGAGCTCTTCCTCTTTTATGCCATGGGGAGTTGGATACAAATAGCAAGTGCTAATCTTCTGGTGGTGCAAATGTACTTTGCGGGGTGCTTTGATCACCAATTCTGTTTCACAGGAAGCTAGA
>NW_022940511.1:0-235 GCF_012274545.1 Fukomys damarensis | reverse complement strand
ATCCCCAGCCCTCCAGTAATTTTCTTTATAAATAATTCTTCTCTTAATCTCCAGCTCTTTTCTTGCCTTTTCAAACTTTTGCATTGATTGAAGTGTGGTCCCCAGCATGGGGGGTGCAAAACTATCTTTCTACCCCTCACTGTGAGGAGCTGGTAGGTTCTTTTAGCAGCCTTTGCCTTAGGACTCAGTCAAGACTGATAAGAACAGTTCCCTTTCCAAGCACAGGATGAGTCTG
>NW_022940510.1:0-400 GCF_012274545.1 Fukomys damarensis | reverse complement strand
CAAGTTTGAGGTAACCATGGGCAATTTGGCAAGACTTTGTCTAAAGCTGAAAAACAAAAAGGGCTGAGGCTGTAGGTCAGCGCTGTCTGAGTTCAATCACCCATACTACAAATAAAATAAAATAGAACTAACTTACCTTGTCCCAAGGTGACTGTTGTTGTTATACCTAAATCAGACTATCACATATACCAAAAATAATTTAAAGTGTCTCAAGGTGTTTTAAGTGTGTACTCTTTTATGGAAAGGGTTTGGAATCAGCCTAGGTACACCTAAGTTCCTAAAATTTATTCTTATCGCATTGTCTTAATGTGCACAGTTCCTCTGTGTTTACAATGTAAATACCAAACAAAACCTACCTATTCTCTTTCAGTATTATTTTTTTGTTTTTGTTTTTGTTTTT
>NW_022940509.1:0-214 GCF_012274545.1 Fukomys damarensis | reverse complement strand
TCAAACATGCTTCTCTGTCTACTTTTTGAAGCGTTCTAGAAGTCTTCTTTCATACATGTTTTTGCAACATGTGATCAAAATTACAGTGACTACTCCTGCTGCATGGCAGCCAATAGGAAGGCAGGCTCATAAGTCATCGCAGTGCATCTCCACCCACCTTCTCACCAGATCTGGCACCATGGACTTCCAGCTTTTTCCAAAAGTCAAAAGGAGG
>NW_022940508.1:0-235 GCF_012274545.1 Fukomys damarensis | reverse complement strand
ACCTTCCTCTGTGGAGTACTTCACATGCATGAAACTGACTGCTTTCGCTTTAAATGGCTAAGGGAGGAGAGAAGCTGTTTCCCAGGGAAAACTCCACTTGAAACCTCAGAATCCCTCTGCAAAGTGCGTTTGTGTTCTAACATCAAACTGAACCTATCCCCAAGTATACAGAGTTCTGGAGGCTTGTGTGCACTCAGAGATGCTAGGCACTCGCTTAGGCCTGAAGGGCTTCTCT
>NW_022940507.1:0-202 GCF_012274545.1 Fukomys damarensis | reverse complement strand
AATAAACAATGCACAATGATAAGCTAAGGGAGAGGACTCACACATTGGCCTTCCTGAGCCGGACGGCCACATTTTATTTCCTAGTTTCACATTCGTTCTCAGTCTGAGAGGCCTCTGCCTTACAACTCTGGATTGGCCGGAGGGTCCAGCTCAGCACCCCCACCCCTCACCAGCTGGCCCCTCGCCCTGCCAAGCATGGCTC
>NW_022940506.1:0-232 GCF_012274545.1 Fukomys damarensis | reverse complement strand
ACAAAGATGTTAATTTTCTTCAAGTTAAACTTTAAATTTAATCCATTCCCTCTTCAAATACGTATTGAATTTTCTCATAATGGGATAAAAGTAATTTTATGATTCCTTTGATATATAAAGGACAGAAAAAGAGTGAAATATGACAAAATGAAAGGACTTTTATTATTTATATAGTAACTTAATAAGTGACAACAAATAAAAGTTCATGCCTTTAATATATGAATGAAAATGG
>NW_022940505.1:0-201 GCF_012274545.1 Fukomys damarensis | reverse complement strand
TTATTAATTAATTTTATTGGTACATTTAAGATATAAAATATGACATTCATCATTGGAAATTTGAACATTCATCTAATTTATCTTCATTCTCATTTTTTCCCATTCACCTGCCCTACTTTAAATCCCTCCACCCCTCCCTATCTACAAAGACTTTGAAATAGGAAGAAAAGGTGCAAAGGGGAAGTGGAAGGGGTAGGGGAA
>NW_022940504.1:0-851 GCF_012274545.1 Fukomys damarensis | reverse complement strand
AATATTTACAGTTGTTTTCAATTCCTGATTCTTCTTTGGTTAGACAGCTCTACAAGTAGGTTAACAGCATGCTCGGCATCGGTTTTCTCAGCTCACTTTTGTTGGGGTAAATTTCATCCTATGTTTTTATTCTTTGGGAAAAGAACAGGTGTTTAGTCTTCCCTGAACATTAAAATACCGCAGGAGCTTTTGGTGACCTTGATTCCGAGCAGTATGAGTAATAAAAAATACTAGATTTTCTTAAGTAAATATTATAAATGTTTCTCACTGCTTACCTTGATTTCTATAGCTCTTTATGGTAATCTGTCATTGGTTCAATTATCTTGCCCTTATTGAGATTAGAAAATATTGGATATGTTATAATTTACTATATACAGTAGATCCTTGAGTTATGACTGGCCTACCATGTAAACAACCTGTGTTACAACTGGAATTTTAGTTTTAATTTATGGCCAAAGTCTTGAGATATGACACAGATGCCACTCAGATACAGATTTAGCCTTTAAAGATGTCTGGAAGAAGTGCTCCAACACCCTCTCCTGTGTGGGGTTAATTGAGAAAACCTGGATTTCTGCTACCTGGAAGAAAGTGTGGTTTAAATTTTACAGGATGGACTTTTAAGGTTCTGTAGAGGAACCTGAGCTTTCAGTTGGCCAACTTGAACTACAACTAGCCTTTGCGAATGAAACAAATTCATAAGTTAATGAATTGAATTCATAAGTCCACTGTAATATTGTTATTTATTGTATTATTTATGCTTAATATATGCTTGTTTTCACTGGATATAGAATCCCATGTAGGCTCTTTTGTCTACTAATGCATCCCACAATCCTAGAAGCATATCTAATATA
>NW_022940503.1:0-271 GCF_012274545.1 Fukomys damarensis | reverse complement strand
CCCACAAAATACTCCCTCTTCCTTTATACACACTTGTGCTACCATCCCTGCTAGTATCTAAAGCAGTTCAGGAAGTCTTCTTTTGTGACTGTCTTCAACTATACTGTCTTAATTACCTTGATGTCCTAAACAGATTTAAATGTTTACCTTTCATGGAAATTATGAATGTGGGGATGAGCCTGAAGTCACACAGTGCCAGACCTGGTGAGTAAAGTGGATAAGGACCCACCCTAGCGGTGACAGGAACCTGTTTGTTTATGCAATCACATCC
>NW_022940502.1:0-209 GCF_012274545.1 Fukomys damarensis | reverse complement strand
GGTCTTAATCACACAGACACACAGTCACATACACACTTGTGTATATTTATGTGTAATATATATTTGACTTTTCAGCTTAAAATGACTTGGGCTTTTTGGTATGAAGTCAAACTCTAATACAAGTCATGATTATTCAAATACAGTCTATCACGACTTTTACATTTAAACTTCCAGTCCAAAAAGAAAGTTTTTCCCTTGCAACATCTCCC
>NW_022940501.1:0-216 GCF_012274545.1 Fukomys damarensis | reverse complement strand
ACTGAGGATATCGCTTGCTTAAGGTAGCCGCCCTGTCCATTTTGCACTTTGCTGCTGCTACGACTGGGTAAAGCACAATGACGCAGAGGCAAAAACTCTGCACATAGGCTCGTGCTAGTGCCATCAGTTAGTTCCTTCTTGACAAGGAGCACGATCTTAGCCAGCTGTGACACAAACAGCTTCGGGTCGGGCTGGCGTCTCAGCTCCTCGTTACTA
>NW_022940500.1:0-253 GCF_012274545.1 Fukomys damarensis | reverse complement strand
TGGAGTGAGCCTGAATTCCCCCTCTTTTGACTCGCATAGATGACTGAGAACCTGTGAAGAGCAATGTGAGACCTCACTCCTACTATGAGGCATTCGCCTGACCTTCAGTCCATCTTTAGGCCCAGGCTGAACCTGCCCTGCCTCGTTTCACGTAAGTGGACTGCTCAAGGTGTGGTCAGCAATGTCGTAAAAATGCCATCACTCTGCCAGCTAGGCAGCAAGCAATCTTCTGAGGACTTGTAGACCAACTATG
>NW_022940499.1:0-1018 GCF_012274545.1 Fukomys damarensis | reverse complement strand
TGTGTGTGTGTGTGTGTGTGTGTGTGTGTGTGTGTGTCTTCCATCCAGCTGGAAGCCTACAAATAGTGGAATCCATACTATCTATTTACCTAGTGCTTACTAACATGTCTAATAGCACTCTTTGTGGTCTTAGCTTTCTCTATGAATTGCATCTTGATACATCATAAGTAAAAGTGTTGGGGGAAGACGGCAGATAAACTGAGTGATTCCCAGCAGTCCCCTGAGAGATGCCAGAACTTGACGGATCCTGCCATCAGATTGCTGAATATCATCTCTTTGAACACTTCTTGGGACACTTCCCAGATTCATCCCTACAAGCAGCCCTTGAACAGAGCTGAAGAAAATAGAATTCAAGTTTTGAAAGAAAATAAAAGTTTAATAAGAACTCTGCCTAATGGCATGGTGCTGTGATTGGTAACATCCGCTCTTCCCTGTCTTGTATACTCTATCTGAGATGTTCGCCCCAGGACTGGCTTTTCTTGTCATGTATCACAGACCAGATTTTACGCTGCAAAGACCTGCAGGACCTCTACAGCTCTGTGGACCGTCATGGCCACTCCCCATGATGCAGTTTAATTCTCAGCGTAACAAGGTGTGTAGGGTCTGTTTTCTGTTTTAGCTTCCTCTGATCCACATCACAGGTTGTGCCCCAATGGGAGGGCTGGATCAGAGGGCAAGTCCTCTTTTTCCATCACACCGATAGGAAAATCACTTCAAAATAAATTCACGATAGGCTCATGGAGTGTAGCCCCTCATAGAGCGTTATCTAACACAGCAATAATAGCTACAAAGTGGATCTGTTCCTCATGTTATCTTGTTGCTATGGTAGTGTGCCCCTCTGTTTTAGGTAGAATGCTGTTATTTAAAGTGATCTAGGGCCGGGGATTTAGCTCAGCCGTTCGGTGGCCCGCGTTGCAAGCTCAAGGACCCAAGTTCAATCCCCGGTACCAAAAATAAAAATAAAAATAATAAAGTGATCTATATAGCTTCAGTTTTACCTCAGTAATACTTTTATTGG
>NW_022940498.1:0-204 GCF_012274545.1 Fukomys damarensis | reverse complement strand
TGTGTGTGTGTGTGTGTGTGTGTGTGTGTGTGTGTGTGTTTTCATCCTCTGTCCTTCAGCCATTTTTCTAATCTCTTTTTCGTTTATTTCTCTATTTTTCCTCTTCTCCCTTTGAAAATTTCTTTCCTTAATTACTTCTTTTTTTTTTTACTCTCTGTGTACTCTTCCCCCCACCCCACCCCCATTTCTTTTTGATCATTCTGG
>NW_022940497.1:0-251 GCF_012274545.1 Fukomys damarensis | reverse complement strand
TTGTTTTATGGCACACATAAGCAAAACTTCACTGTTGTCTGTAAATGCCTAAAGAAGAGAATACAAACTTAGCCAATGTGAAGCAGCTAACAAACACACAGTGCCGTGGCAGAGGCTTTGCAGCAGGAAATGCCCAATGAGGCAGTGGGACAGCTGTTGCTTTACTTGTTTCCATCCTGTGACAGTGCGCCATCTTCACATCCCTTGGTGGGTCCTGAATCACTGCTGGTGTGAAGCTGCCTGACTCATGA
>NW_022940496.1:0-874 GCF_012274545.1 Fukomys damarensis | reverse complement strand
TAAAATTGTGCATACTTATGAGTGTGGTATTTTCACACATGTATACATTATGTAATATTCAAATCAAAATAAACATATCCATCTCCCCAGACATTTACCACTTCTTTGTTGTGGTAATTTTCAGACCTCTTTTTTCTAGATTTGTGCAAATAAATTTTCAGTATGTTACTATATGTAATCATTTTACCATGCAGGAAAACACCAGAGCTATTTCTCTTAGCGAACTGTAACTTTGTGCAATATCCATGAATCAACCTCTTCCTGTCCGCACTGTGTCTCCCCCGGGGCGTTCTTACTCGACTCTGCTAACTTCCATTCTACTCTCAAGTTTTATGAGAAATTCCTTGAATTTTCACCTTTAAGTGAGATTCTGCATTATTTCTCAGATTGTGTTTGGCTTACTCCACATTTCCAACGACCTCTAGCACCACAGATGCCACCACAAATATCAGGGCCCACCTTTTTATGGCCGAGCAGCATTCCATTGTGTATATGCACTTCATCTTTTTTTTTATTAATCTGTTGATGGAAATTTAGGTGCTTTCCATTTCTTTCCAACTATGACTAGTCTACAACCAACATGGAAGTAAAGGTGTCTCTTTCACATACTGATTTGATTTATTTTGATAAATACCCAGTAGTGAGAGTTTGGATCCTTATGGTATTTCTATTTTTCTTTTGAAAACATACTGTACTGTTTTTATAGTTGCTTCATTAAACTGCATCTCCCCTAACAATGCGCAAGGTTCCCTCTTTACATCTTGGTCAGCACTTGCTGTCTTTAGTCTTTTTGGTAATAGCTGGAGTGAGACGAAAACTCATTATGGTTTTACTTCTCATTTCTCTGGTATTAGTGATGTAGACATTTTTTTTT
>NW_022940495.1:0-259 GCF_012274545.1 Fukomys damarensis | reverse complement strand
ACGGAGTCATGAGTTACTCAGGCTGTGGCACTTTCCACCCCCACTGAGGCCAGAGCCAGGGGGGCAGAGGTAAGTGGAGAGGGTGCGGAGCTGAAAGGACTTCTCTGGGAGGTGTGCCAGCAACAATGGGGACATTCTGTCTGAGCCACTCCAGAGTAGTGAGATGTTTAATGGGGTTTGTTGCCAGGACAAGGAGCTTATAAGGAAAGGGAAATGTCATAGATAAGATCAGAGGCTTTAGAAAATCCCACTTTCTCAT
>NW_022940494.1:0-220 GCF_012274545.1 Fukomys damarensis | reverse complement strand
CTCTCTTCCTCCCATTGGCCAGCAGAGGGAGAGATTGTATGACTTTTTCTTCAACAAACACTGTTTATTGTTTAGGTTGATGGATATCTTTTGGTGTATTCTGGAATCTTTTTCAGGTTTGGTATGCAGTTAATTAATTGGAAATCGAGTTTTGATTCTTCCAAAATTTGTGCTTGGTTTATTCCTCAGTTCTCAACTGCCACTGACAGTCAGGTTCACT
>NW_022940493.1:0-303 GCF_012274545.1 Fukomys damarensis | reverse complement strand
CCAAATATCTATACCCCAAGAATGAGTGAAATAAAATAATAGGTTAGGATTAAATATTTTAAACGTAGTGTAGCTTTTTTTTTCTCTACATACTATTTTGAAATGGATACTATTTCGTTTCTCATGTTGTATTTGTATATAAAAACCAAAACAAAGGCTGCAGAAGTGGTGGATGAAAATAGATAATGTTCATGAGTTACATTCTTTTGGAATATGGGTAAATGTGTGCAAATTCCAGTGAGAAGCCCATTTGGACCAGGGCTGCATGGGTGCGTGCAGGTCCCAGCCAGGAGCCTTCCCAGA
>NW_022940492.1:0-238 GCF_012274545.1 Fukomys damarensis | reverse complement strand
GATTTAATTCATAGTCATTTGTTTGGGAAGAATGTTACATATGTACTGGTGTTAAATTCTATCGTTATGCTTATAAAAATATATAATAAAAGTATGGGATATAATAAAATAGAAACAGAAAAATCTGATCTTAAAAATGTGAACTCTTTTAGTTGCTTTTTGATTTCAAATATATTTCTTTTTTGTGGGAAGTTTTGTTAGAAAATGTAAGTGATACAATCATCAAGCATACGATATT
>NW_022940491.1:0-226 GCF_012274545.1 Fukomys damarensis | reverse complement strand
TGTGGCTGCTAGAAGCTGTAGTGTCAATGAGAATTGACATTCTCGTACCTCCAGACACTGAGGCGCTTTTTGCTGGTTCACTGATACGATACCAAGTCCTCACATTAGAGAGTCCCTATTAGAGAGTCCTCACATTATAGAGTCCTCACATGATAGAGATCAGTAACTGATGAATGTTTCTTTTACATTTCAATGAGAATTTATCGAACATTTAGACATGGAGATC
>NW_022940490.1:0-348 GCF_012274545.1 Fukomys damarensis | reverse complement strand
ATATATATACAGTTAAATCATCCTATTTCTTTACCACTTGATTTTCTGACTTGAGCAGAAAAATCAGAGATACACCCTATGTTTTAAGGATAAAACCCCCACAGTATTTATTTCTTTTTGTAGATTGTTAGATGTCTTAGCTACAAGGAAAGATCCATGTGGATTCTCTGGAGATGTTTTGATAAATGGAGAACCTCCTTCCTCCAGGTTCAAATATTATTCAGCTTATGTGGCACAGGCAAGCATCGGTGAGTTTGCATTTTATGTTTCGTCATTTTTATATAGCAAGTGTCTTGGCTTAAAGGTTCCAACTGATTAGAAGATATGCTTATAGAACTAAGTCTTTTC
>NW_022940489.1:0-241 GCF_012274545.1 Fukomys damarensis | reverse complement strand
GCGGTCCTGGGTTCCAGGCTTCCGGGCCAGCCGTCGCCGGGCCATGAGCACCAGCACAGGGCCAATGTCAGCAATGTAGGAGATGGTCTGTAGGGCGTGGTCCATCATGGCCTCCTGCAGAGAGGGCGGTGAGCAGGGCCTTCCCTGGCTAAAGCCCCTGCAGCCCAAGGCCTGCCCAGCCCTACCTGGGAGTCGGCTGTCAGCACCTTGATCCTCCTGGTGGACACAAAGAGGTCCACCC
>NW_022940488.1:0-606 GCF_012274545.1 Fukomys damarensis | reverse complement strand
TATATGGGAACTGTGAGCTTTATATCCATACTCGCTTTCCCATATGTGATTTTGAGAACAGTGTCTAGGTAATAAAATGAGTTTGGCTTGGCTTGACTAGTTGTAGACAATGTTGCACTAATACATATATTTCAGACAACAATAAAAGTGCAACTATGTGTCTTCCATGGGGTTTTGTTTGCATTATCTATAGTTTCTTGATTTGCAGCTGTGTATATCCATATTTGAAAGTATTTTTAATACTGAGTAAAATATTAAAGAAGAAATGGAGTAGGAAATGTGGAGATTTCAATAAAGAAATTATATCTGAGGGAAGAAAAACTAAGACAAAGAGAAAATCAAAAGGAAGGGAGAAATGGAGAATGTCTCATCAATAAAAATTAGTCATGCTTTGTGTGTCTTCCATATTTTTTCACAATTTCTCTCTAGCTTGAGCCAGATGCTTTTATCATTCTCTCAGCCTACTCATCAGACTGTTCTTTGTCCTTTTTCCTCCTTTACAACTTTTAACATTACTACTGGTGTGCTTATTTTTGCACGCTATTTTAAAATATCATTATACTGTGCCTAATTACAGAAAAAAATCGTATTACTTAAGCGGGAAAA
>NW_022940487.1:0-359 GCF_012274545.1 Fukomys damarensis | reverse complement strand
GGGGGGGGGGATCCTCCTGATTCAGCCTCTTGAGTGCTTAGATTACAGGCATGCACCACTATGCTAGGCTCTAATATACTAATTTGCAATATTTTTGAACACTTCACAAACATACAGCATTTGTTTCATGATTATTAAAAATTTAGTATTTGCATTATATTTTACTTATTTTTTTCAGCTTTAATTGAGTTTATTGGTACATTTTAGGGATACAGTACAGTTACATTCATTGTTGGGATGTTGTACCTCTACATGACAAATCTTGGTTCTCATTTTTTCCCCTTGTACCTACCCTGCCTTCACCCCCTCCTCCCCTCCGCATTTACAAACACTTTATTTCCATCTTTTCATTATCTCAC
>NW_022940486.1:0-246 GCF_012274545.1 Fukomys damarensis | reverse complement strand
ACACAACTCAAATTTGAGATTGCTAGGGCAGATTAATAAATGGCAGTCAGGGCCGGGGATTTAGCTCAGCGGTTCCCCTCACACGTGCAAGGACCTGAGTTCGATCCCTGGTACCACAAAAAAAAAAAAATGGCAGTCACACCAAAGGTGAGCCAGAAGTAGCTTCATTTACCCATTGTAATGGAAAATACTGGTGAAATACTTAATGGAAAATTGACATTATTTCAATAAATGGAAGAAAAGAGA
>NW_022940485.1:0-205 GCF_012274545.1 Fukomys damarensis | reverse complement strand
CCCAGGCCTCACTTCCATGCCAGTTATTTCAAGATGAAGGGAAGGAAATTACGCCCACTTCCTGCATCTGGGTGCTGCTTCTCTTTGAAATCCGGGGACCCAGTAAGTGAATTTCTCATCAAACAATCAGGGCATCGGAGCCAAAAAAGTCTGGAGGAGACTGTTTCTTCTGTCCTTGGCCACTGCTCGCCTATCCTCATCTTTT
>NW_022940484.1:0-1204 GCF_012274545.1 Fukomys damarensis | reverse complement strand
TTATGGAAATTTTCACCAGGCATTCTGAGTTCCTAATGAGGTTTCTATGGCTACATGGTCAATGTTTTCCAATACTGACTTTGCTGCACTTGGAAGAGTCTAAGAAATAATGTCTGTTTTATATGAAAAAAAAAACTTGTCATTTCAGAAATGATTATGAAGGTTAGTTGTATGTGAGAACCCAGTGAACTCTCTCATGCCATAGGGTAGACATCCTGTCTTAGAGGGAAGGCTCCACATGGCCAAGGGTCTACACTCACTAATGCTGGTAGCCCAGGGGTGAATGGTGCTCTGGCGCTAGAGTTCTCAGTCAAGATGCTCCTGGCATGGGTCAGGAGTCCATGGAAAGGTAAAGATGTGACGAATCTAAGCCCAGTGTTACCTGAAAATTGGCCTCACCTCTCTCTCTCCCCCAGTTTTACAATTATCTGTACTGTTCTACTACTTCCATCTAGGGAATCAATCAGGTTTTTAAAAATCTCTAAAAATGAGTCTGCCAAAATCCAAGTCCATAATCTTCCTCAACTTTCACACTATGTCTACTGTGTATACTATTAAAGCTCACTGCACCTTAATGCAGGGCCAAGTAATCTTGGAACTGTAGGGAAAGAAAAATAAATTTTCCTCTACACTTCATAATTTTTAACTGGAATTGTTATTGAGTCTAAGTCTGACTGCTCACAAATCGAAAGCTAATATTCAGGAGGTGAGAGTCCGTAAAAGGAAATCAATCATATTCAAGGGTCAGCACTCTAAGAAGATGGGGTGGGGCTATCCCCTAAAACAAGACCATCTTAGAGAACTCAGGGACTTGAAAGGACTTTTATAGGGAGAGAGAGCAGGTGCAAAGGGACAGGGATCAGGAAGACTATGTGCTGGGCAGGATATGTGTCTCCTTTATTGTTCCCTGTCTGGCTGGAGCATCACAATTGGAATTCACATCCTGGGGCTTGCCTGTAATTCTTCAGATAACCATACTATTTTTCTGCAAATTAAAACTCACAGTAACTTTTATGCTTTATATTAGTTAATGCAAGGACTAGGATATGGCAAGGCTACATTCTGATGTTATATGAGGGCTACCAGGTGTTTTGGAGTCTGTAAATCTAAAATAAGATTATTTAGCAGTTAACATCTTAATTGTTGAGCTGCAGCTCTTCTTTAAAATTTAGAATGCTGGGCAAAAACAAACAAACAAAAAAAA
>NW_022940483.1:0-1687 GCF_012274545.1 Fukomys damarensis | reverse complement strand
TCCCCCCCCTTTTTTTTTTTTTTTTTTTTTTTTTTTTTTTAAGTTAACTTCTCCTTCCTGAATTGCTTCCTCTGGGATCCTGTTATCTTCTATTTGTTTATCTTATCCCCTATTTTCATGTTTACAGTGTCCTGAAATGACTGGTGTTCTTTAGTTGTATCTTTATGTTTAATAATGAGAAATTATAAAAACTGGTTGGAAACACTGTTCCACAGATCGAATGTGTTAGTCAGGTTTCTGTCATTGCAATAAATACCTGAGATTATCAGATTATATAAAGAAAAGTTTTTTTTCCCCCCTCACAGTTTGGGGGTTTCAGTCCATGATTGGTTGGTCTCATTGTTTTGGCCCTGTCACAGAACATAGAGTGAGTGTGTGGCAGGATCCACCTCATTGCTAGGAAGCAAAAGAATTAGTAAGGGGCCAAATCCCATGATCCCTTATAAGGATATACACTCCAGTGACCCAAAAACCTCTAAATTGGTTTCTCCTCTCAAATGTTCTACCACCACCCAATAGCATAGCACCACCCTGGGAATCAAACCTTTAGCACATGCACTTTTAGGGGAAATTCACAATCCAAACTACAGCACTAGGATTTTAAAATTAGCAATCTGTACTTTTAAGTGAGCTGGTGAGCCAGGTTATGGAACATTCTGGGAGCATATTACTCAGCTATTGCTGCGGTTCTGCTATATAAGATGTATCTTCTAGTCCTCTCTGGCTAATGAGAACAGAAAATCTCTCTCCATTTCTCTGTAAATATCCATCTTTGTCTTTTTGTGTCTCAGCCTGATGGACCCCAGGTTTAGGTAGACTTGGCTCCAGATTACACATCAGGTGTATGTGTGCCCCACAGGTCTCATTCTGGGATCTGTGGTGACTTGGGGCTTTCATCACGAAGATGACAGAACTGCAAAAGGGTAAGCAAAATGACATAAATCTTTTAAAGCATCTCTTTAATCACATTGGTGCACATTCTATTAGTTTAGTCAAGTCACATAGACAATTCCAAACTCATTGAGGCACAACGTATATTCTGCTCATAATAAACCCTGACAAAGATTAAACTCTACCATAGGTGCCAGTGGCTGTCCTTCACTGCTATAGTTTTACCTAGATTAGTTGATTAATTCCTTTACAGAGGAAGATTGCTTTTTTTGTTTTTCTAGCCAAATACAAGGCTTTTGTTACAGATCATATTCATTTAAGAAAAGCACCTCTCATGGTGCTCAAATAAAGCAAACAATAAATGCATAAGCAAATTAATGAAAAAATGAATACAAAGAAACTAGTTTTCTAGTTCTTCTTAATGGAAACAAAAGGAGCACTTGGAAGGGTTTGGAAATTCTAGAAATACTCATCTTTTTTTCTCCCAAATAACTGAGACAGTTCAGAGTCATGTATGAAAGTATATCTTACCTATCCTGTGTTTATTCTCCTATTAGTTAAAAATGTTTAAGGTGTATATTCAATTTTCAACATCAGTGTGTATAAAAGACAACTTCAAATTATTTCTTTCATTAAAAATGCTGCAAAGGATATATTATCAAGCATAATTCGCTTGAAATTTAGGATTTCATAATATAATAAGCTGTTTCAGAACTTTTAACAGAAAAAAATTTCATATTATCAAGCTTTAAAAAAAGTAAATTTGGAGCTGGGGATTTAGCTCAGTGTTACGGCT
>NW_022940482.1:0-424 GCF_012274545.1 Fukomys damarensis | reverse complement strand
TAAGGGTTTGTCAATTTTATTTATTCTTTCAAAAAACAAGCTCTTTGTTTCATTTATTTTTTGCATCATTTTCTTAGTTTCCATTGCATGGATTTCTGCTCAGATCTTTATAATTACCTCTCTTGTTTGAGCTTTGGGTTTTTCTTGCTCTTGTCTTTCTAGGAGTCTAAGTTTCATCGTTAAGTTGTTTATTTGAGCCCACTCTGTTTTCCTAGTGTGCGCATTCAATATTATGAATTTTCCACGTAGAACTGCTTTCATTGTGTCCCAAAGATTCCTGTATGTTGTATTGGCATTCTCATTTATTTGTGAAAACTGTCTAATTTCTTCTGTAATCCATTGATTGTTTAGGAGAGTGTTTTTCGGTTTCCATGTGCTTGTGAAGTTTCTATAGTTTCTTGTGCTATTGATCTCCAGTTTGATT
>NW_022940481.1:0-1301 GCF_012274545.1 Fukomys damarensis | reverse complement strand
GCTAGGCACTCTCTTGGGCCTTTAAGGACTTTTCAGGTACAAGCACCTCACAAAAGTGTTTCAGTCTCTGCCAGGAAGAGACCTACAAACAAAACGGCATAGAGTAGTACTCCATATAAGATATGAACGTCACTGGTAAACTCACAGAGTTGCAACAGCTTTCTCTGTTGAGTACTTCACATTCAGGAAACTAACCGCTTTGGTTTCAAAGTACTAAGCAGCAACTGAAGCTTTTTCCGGGGGAAAACTGCAGTTTAAACCACAGAAGCACTCTGCAACGTGCGTTGGTGTTCTAACCTCAAACTCAAATTATCTCCAAGTATACAGACTTCTGGAGGCTTCTGTTCACTCAGAGCTGCTAGGCACTCTCTTAGGCCTTAAGGGCTTTTCCAGTAAAGTGCCTCACAACAGTGTTTCAATCGCTTCCAGGCAAAGACCTGCAAACAAATAGGAATACAGTTGTACTCCATATAAGGTGTGGACTTCACTGGTAAACTCACAGCATTGCAGCACCTTTCTCTGTGGAGTACTTCACATTCAGGAAACTAACCGCTATGGTTTCAAAGGGCTAAGCAGCAAATGAAATATTTCCCCAGGGAAACCTGCAGTTTAAACCACAGAAATACTCTGCATAGTGCGTTTGTTTTCTAACTTCAAACTGAGCCTATCCCCAAGTATACAGGTTTCTGGAATCTTATGTGCACTGAAGCTGCTAGGCACTCTTTAGGCCTTAAGGGCTATTCTGGTAAAGTGCCTCACAACAGTGTTTAAATGTCTGCCAGGCCGACAGCGGAAGCACTCTGCAGAGTTTGTTTGTGTTCTAAGTTCAAGTTGAACCTCTCTAGAAGTATACAGAGTTCTGGAGCTTTGTGTGCACTCAGAGCACCTAGGCGCCCCTTGAGGCCTTAATTGCGTTTCTGGCAAAGCGCTTCACAGCAGTGATTCCATCTCTGCAGCAAAGACTTACAAACAAAAAGAATACAGTTGTACTCCATAAAACTTGCGGGCTTCACTGGTAAACTCACAGAGTAGCAGCACCATTCTCTTTGGAGTATTTCATAATCAGGAAACTAACCGCTTTGGTTTCAAAGGCCTAGGGGAGAAAGAAGCTATTTCCCATCGAAAACTGCAGTTTCAAACAAAGAAGCTCTCTACAGAGTGTGATTGCATTTTATCCTCACACTGAAATTATCTCCAAATATACAGAGTTCTGGAGGCCTGTGTGCACTCAGAGCAGGTAGGCACTCTGCAAAGCTTAAGGGCTTTTCTGGTACAAGAGCCTCACAACAGTGTTTCAAGCT
>NW_022940480.1:0-399 GCF_012274545.1 Fukomys damarensis | reverse complement strand
TACAAATTTTATCAAGTTACAAATTTTAACTATTTGATAAATGTATCTTTGTTTCAATTTGAATTGATATTTTATTTGTGTGCTTGAAATAATTCTTGTGCACTGCAAATTCTTGAATTGTGACTATAGGGTTAACTTCTCTGTTCTGTACTTTGTTGATGAAGAACTCAAGCTTAATACTGTTCTATTGACAGCCAGTCAAATTTTAAAATGTAACAGTCTGAAAACAGAATAAATAAAGGGGACACTTTAAAATTTTAACAGTTTAATCAAGTGTTTAAAGGTGGGGAGGGGAGAAGGGGGTCAAGGGAGGGTGGGAACAAGGGGAAAAATGAAAACCAAGACCTGGCATGTAAAGGTAAAAGATCCCAGTAATGAATGTAACTGTACTGTCTACCT
>NW_022940479.1:0-200 GCF_012274545.1 Fukomys damarensis | reverse complement strand
AGGGGGCCCTGGGTTGATCCCCAGCACTGTAAAACAAATCCAAAATTAAAATCAACAAAAGACCTGCAAATTAAAAATTTTCAAGTACAACTGAAAATGCAAAAAAAAAAAATTCATTCAATAAAACGACAACGTTAACACTAAACACACTGCTTAGAAAAGAGTGTACCCTTGCAAAATGCCAAGTTATTCTTATCAAT
>NW_022940478.1:0-235 GCF_012274545.1 Fukomys damarensis | reverse complement strand
TTCATGGAATAGGGGTTGAACAGAGAAAACAGGCTAAAAAAACATACTGGAGTTATAGTTTGATTGAGGCCCAAGATCAAACGAAATCAGTACAAATGCTTTGGTTTATTTTCTTTCCATTTTCACGTAAGTGCTAGTCTGTAATACAGTGAAAAGCAGGCACAACGCATAGTAGAAAGGGAGTAAGATGAATGGTTTCAGAAGTAAAGGAATAGCATGTGTTGCAGGTTTCCTA
>NW_022940477.1:0-208 GCF_012274545.1 Fukomys damarensis | reverse complement strand
GCACACTACCATTTAACTTGTTTTAATGTTTCTTCACAAATGGTGAAAAATACTAAAGTACAGACAAGGAATAATCATAATGTTGTGGCCAACATTATAAATATGGAATTATAAATTTAAAACATTTTCTGGTTTAAAAAATGAATCTGGTAGTCAATGCAGCTCTGCGGGTTTCTGTGTCTAGTAGGGCCGGTCTCTGCGTTCCTGA
>NW_022940476.1:0-278 GCF_012274545.1 Fukomys damarensis | reverse complement strand
AGAATTGGAGGGGAGTGGGGAAGGCAACCAACAATGCTGTGTACTAGCCCAATTCCTACTCAGGGCAATGGAATTTTAGACCCGGGAGTAGTGTAGGACATTTGCCTTACAGTTATCCCACTCCAGAGGTGAAGTAGTTGGGGTATTTATGGACCAATCCCTGCTAGTCAGTCAAAGGCTGCTTCTGGGGGCCAGCACTTCCAGTGTGTTTCATGGGTCAGGATGCTAGGGTGAGCTCTCAGGCAAAGGCACATGTTTTAGTCATTTTCCCATCACTG
>NW_022940475.1:0-442 GCF_012274545.1 Fukomys damarensis | reverse complement strand
GGTTAGAAAAGTGTTAGAATATTTTTTTCCAGACAAGTATATTCAATTTGAAGAATTAGAAATTCAGTCTTTAGTAGTTATATAAACATTATTATAACGAAAACACTTTCATTCACTCATTCCTAAATGTATAACCTGGTGATAAATTATATGTTTAGATTATCTAAAACTTCTTAATGTTTCCTTGATCTAGAGTTTCTGATTTTATGTCCTTTCTCTTTACACTTATAAAGAAACTATGAGCTGTGTTTCTCAGGGTTCACTGCTCCAAACCTTTTCCAGTTTTCCTTTACATAAAGAAAGATAGTTTGATTATTCTTCCTGGCTTATTAATTGAATGACAACAAATACTTTTAAACACACCATTTTTGAGACAATTTGTATTGCTGTTATAAAGGGAGAACACAATCAAGTGGGAACAGACAGACAACAAACAACAAAA
>NW_022940474.1:0-440 GCF_012274545.1 Fukomys damarensis | reverse complement strand
AAAAATCTATTACTAGAGAATTAATGATCTTTTGGAGGTGTCATATTACCTTTTTTTCATATTTCTTCTGTTCCTATTTTGATTTGTTCATGTGGTGGCTCAGATATCTCTGGAATGACCTTCATAAATGACTTTCTCCTGAAGGTGTGGCTTTGGGTAACAGTTTGTTATGCAAATTAATTTTATTTCCAGCTAGTTACTGTATTACAGTTTCCCTGTATAGCTTCCTTGACTATAATCAGTGAGTTTCAGCACAGTGTGTTTGGTGTCAGAGTTGGAGAGATACACTGTCTTTGTAGGTCATGCAAAAGTTAAAACACTAGCAGTTCAAGCAGATGCCATGTGGACAGCAGAATGTGTGTGGTGCATCTTCTGTGGCTGCTCCTACAGTGGAAGTCGTGGTCCCTATCAGATGAAAAAGATCTCCTCAGGCACTGTTG
>NW_022940473.1:0-216 GCF_012274545.1 Fukomys damarensis | reverse complement strand
GAATGTGAAGTACTCCACAGAGAAAGGTGCTGCAATGCTGTGAGTTTACCAGTGCAGTCCACAACTTATATGGAGTACAACTGTATTATTATTTGTTTGTAGGTCTCTGCCGGGAAGGCATTGAAATACTGTTGTGAGGCACTTTACTGGAAAAGCCCTTAAGGCCTAAAAGAGTGCCCAGCAGCTCGAGTGCACACAAGATTCCAGAAACATGTA
>NW_022940472.1:0-271 GCF_012274545.1 Fukomys damarensis | reverse complement strand
TTCTTTGGGGCATAATCAGTAAGGGGGCCCCCCACATTTTCTTTAATCTTTTGTGTCTATTCTGCAGGTTGAATAATTGCTCTTCCCTTAATCTTCAAGTCCTTATAGGACCAGTTCCTCTGTCAAATCCATTTAGCTTTTTAGCCTATTGATCTGGGAAGTTAGTTGTTTTTTTAAAATAAAAATATTGTATTTATCATTTCCAAAGCTCCATTTGATTCCTCTTAAAAAATCCCTACTGGTCACATAAGAATTTTTTTCATATCATTTA
>NW_022940471.1:0-308 GCF_012274545.1 Fukomys damarensis | reverse complement strand
AAAAAAAACTGTAAGGGATCATGCTTCTTTGATTCAACAATTATTACATGATTCAAAGAATAAGGAAGACTTTGAGGAATCCATGAAGAATCAGGACAAAATTTTAATGACTTAAAAATTCTGTATACCTATTTATGACAGAAAACTTTGTGAGAAATTTTGAAAAACTTGACATAAAGATATGTAATTCATGCATGAGTCCAAAGAGCCCTCATAAATAATAGCACCTACACATAGACATAACGTGGTTAACAACATAGAAAGCCAACAGAAGAACAAAATACTAAAGCAGTTTAATGAAAGAAACA
>NW_022940470.1:0-256 GCF_012274545.1 Fukomys damarensis | reverse complement strand
TGGAGTGAGCCTGAATTCCCCCTCTTTTGACTCGCATAGAACGCTGAGAACCTGTGAAGAGCATTGTGAGCCCTCACTCCTACTGTGCGGCATTCGCCTGACCTTCAGTGCATCTTTAGGCCGAGGCTGAACTGGCCCTGCCTCGTTTCACGTAAGTGGACTGCTCAAGGTGTGGTCAGCAATGCCATCCAATTGCCATCACTCTGCCAGCTAGGCAGCAAGCACTCTTCTGAGGACTTGTAGGCCACCTGTGCTC
>NW_022940469.1:0-2466 GCF_012274545.1 Fukomys damarensis | reverse complement strand
TCCTTAATGCATCAGGTGTCCTTCTCTGCAAGGGCCAGGCTTTGACACTGCAAAGATATGCACGTAAAATCAGACCTAAGGATTCACATTTCTGTTGACCCTGGAGAACTCACTTTCTTATCTACAAAGTGGCTGCAGAGCAGGATAACTTCCTGGAGATGCCAACTTTTCCCATTTGTTTTGTACCTTGCCTTCATTACCATATTTTTAGCCAACGAATTAGCAACAGCCAAAGCGATTGTAAATACTAGGATTTGGACACAATATCATTAACGAGAAAAGGGTAGGATCTAGCCTGAAACCACCTACGTACGTGTAAATCCTGGTTCTCCCAGAGTATGCTCTTTCTATACCTTGATTTCCTTCCTAGGTATGCACAGAGATATCACTGAAAATATATGCATCTCTCCTCTCTAGTACATCTAAATTTTCTTTGAATGTAACATGGAATATTAGCTTTTAGATAAATGCATCTTAGTGCACAGAAATAAGAAAAAACTAGAAAATGACTCCAAATAGAGAGTCCTTTTCATATCTGCTCGTGATATGTGTGACAATAAATGAGTCATTTCTCATTGTTTCTCTTACTGCCTTTCTTAAAATGAAGTGCTAGCAGAAGGGGCTGTGGTCCCCAAAATCCTGTTTATCATTAATCATCACTTGTTCTAAGAATATTTTATTTTCCTTTTCCCACATCTGTTTTTCCCAGGATAACATGAATGTATTTATCTAAAAGTAATTTTCAATGTATATTACATGTTTTCTTCAAATCTTTCATTGTCTTACTATATTGGCTCATCAGTGAGATTAAAAGCGCATGAAGAATGCCACAAATTTTCTGTGGCTTTTCCAAAACAGAAGCTCTGGGACACATAATAAATAGAGGCTGAATGGAGTGCAGTTACCAATAGGGAAGGGGCAGGAAAAGCCCTTTTAATCATCAAGCACAAGGACTCAAAATTCATACTCTTTATACCATTAATTTCCATCTCTCTCTCTCTCTCTCTTTTATTTTTTTATTTTTATTTTTTGGTACTGGGGATTGAATGTGGGTCCTTGTGCTTGCAAGGTAGGCCACCGAACCCCTGAGCTAAATCCCTGGCCCTCCATCTCTTATTTATTTCTAAAATATAAACTCACGGTAAGAGAAGAAACATTTCAGAAGCTGAATAATGAACACTCACTGGATGGTGTGGTGGAAACAAGAGTAGGAGTTGGCTCTAGGCCTGGCTCTGCCACTAAATCACTGAATAATCCCAAGCAAGTCTCTTAGCTTCTGACTCTGCTGAACTCACTGTGCCCCCTCAGGGCACTGGCCCAATACGAATTTCAATTTATGTTCCCAGGCAAACATACTCTTGGAGTAATTCAAAGTGCTAGTTCCAGGCGCTCCTTATCCTTCAACTTTACCTCCTCCTGCCTCTTCCTTTTTTATGCACTCTGATCCATTTATTAAAAATACATTTATCATGTATCTTTCACAGGTTCCTCACTTTCATAAACACTGGGCCCTCAAAACAGAAAGTAAAGGCCCAAATTTCCATGTCCTGATGGAGTTTACAGTTTATCTCAATAGGCTGCTAATAGTCTACTATTTAGTCCACCTAACTGATAAAAAAAGTAAATGAGTAAAATATGGCTCAGAAAGCTCTATTTGCTCTTGGGGAAATTATGACAGTAAAGAATCTCAGTTCCACTGGGAACATGGTAACTCTCAATGTTATTGTCAGACACAGCTTGATCTGAGTGAATAAAGAGCCTACGGAGGTGAATCCAAGGCAAGGGGTAATCTGAGAGAAAATAATTCCGCATAGAGGAATGAGTAGGTGGAAGGTATGAGGCAGAGGGCATCTATTTTTCTTAGTCACAGCAAGCAGGGCAGATTGTCCGTTGAACAGAGTGGGCAGGTGGACAGGCATTTCTAACGTGGTCAGAGGAAAGGTTGTCATGGGATCATACATAGCTTCCCAGAGTGTTGATTTTCCCCTCGGAGCAGATAGGGAACCACTTGGTGAGCCTTGCAAAGGCTGTAGCGTGAACTCTGCTTTTCATACTGCTACCAGAATGAAGAGCTGAGATGATTTTTAGCCTGCTAGAGTAGGCCAGAGATGACAGTGACATGGTCCAACTTGTGAAGATAAATGTAGGTGCTCAGATTTTGAAAATATTTTGAATATTTTATTTTCATGCATCATATTGGGAAAAAGGCCTCAAACCTTCAGAGTCACTCAGCTGCATAGGGTGTTTTAACTATGCTGTAGCAAAGATGTGAAATTTAACAGGAAACATTTACATTTAGGTTGGATGTATCTACTGATTACGGCTTTACTTTTCTACTAAACCTGCTGATTCCTTTCACTCAAGTTATTAATTTTAAGAAATTTCCTTGAATCAGACATATAAATGGGTCACAGTTTGATAGTAGAAACTTAAACAGTAAGTTAAAATAGCAAATGATTATATGTA
>NW_022940468.1:0-238 GCF_012274545.1 Fukomys damarensis | reverse complement strand
GTATGAATACCTAAATTAACACAGGTGCTAAATGAAACAAAATGTTCAAGAATCTTCACAGGTTTGTATTAATCTCTCCAAAAGATAGGACTAGTTCTGCTCTTAAACAGCTAGGAGCTAGCCTTTCAAAGCTGAAGATATAGCCAGTCAGCTCAACACTCCCATTTACAATGTGTTTTTCTTTTCTTCACATAACACTTATGTTCACCAGCATTAGAATCTCTTGGGCTTGCTGAAC
>NW_022940467.1:0-801 GCF_012274545.1 Fukomys damarensis | reverse complement strand
AAATAAAAAATTCATGGATTAGAAAGAAATTACATTATTTCTATTCACAGGTAATAAATTATATTCTGAAGAAAATTAGGGAGTGTAGAGAACAAGTATTAATTTGTACTCAGCATAGCTACTTCACTGTATACCAAAATATAAGCAACTGCTCATGGAACCCACCAAAAAATGTGTGCACACTTCAGAATTTTGCCATACTAAGAAATACCTGGAAGCTAATGACCACCAGTTTGAGCACCTTTCATAACTGTACAGGCCAAAAGTATCCGGTATTAAACTCATGATGTCTTAAAAAATTTAGTATTAAGGTATTTATACAAGTTTTTCTTTTACTTTTGTATACATTGCGGCAGACTATATATAAATTTGAATTATAATTGATCATACAATCAAATCCCCAAATTAGAAATATATAAGGTAACTAATGACATGTGATGTGTGCATACTTATATAAAGGTAAATCATTTATGGAAGATTCAAATAAATGTAGATACATTAGCTATGATCAAAATATATAATGAGTATTCAAGTATGTTCTATAGTAAAAGATGCATTGCAATTAATCTCCCTCAAAATACTCTTTCACTTTGAACTCACTTATCCCATTATTGTGACACTTTCTAAAGCAAATCTGAGTGTCCTCTTAGGTGTCTTTATGAGGTCTAAGAAGAGTACCTTTCTAGTGGAAAGGTAGGCTCATAAAACTATCATCACAGTGTATTCTCATTCACCTTATTCACTGAAAATGGCGCTCTGTGCCTCCTGGCTCTTCCCTAAAGTCAAAATGACCATGAGACA
>NW_022940466.1:0-205 GCF_012274545.1 Fukomys damarensis | reverse complement strand
GAAAGGAGCAGATTAAAGAAGAAAGGGCAAGTGTAGCGTATCACATATGACCTAGTGGGTTGTCGTGGAAGATACATGTACCTACATACCTCCAGTTGCATCTTAGTGGTCAGATTTTTTTTCAAAGCTACATCTAACAGAATAGGCTAGGAAAATAGCTTCATGGACAACAAAATATCTGAGAGTCTAATAACATTAAGGGAAT
>NW_022940465.1:0-222 GCF_012274545.1 Fukomys damarensis | reverse complement strand
CTGCAGAAGAATCTGACAAACGCAGTAGGTTCTTAGGAAACCTTAGGGAATTATCAGAAGCCTGTCAAGGCAAGAGGGGAAGCGGGGTGTGGGGGTCACTAGCTGTAGGTGCAGAGAGCACTCGGGGTGGGGGGACCAACAGTGTGGACTCTTGGAGTGGGACGTGGGGCTGCTTCTACCTCAGGACCCACACTGGAGACCCATCACAGCCAAGACATCCAA
>NW_022940464.1:0-286 GCF_012274545.1 Fukomys damarensis | reverse complement strand
TCCTCTTGCCTGATGTATACCAGCATGCCTGACTGTCCATAGCTATTTCTTCAGGTAAGATAGAAAAATGGGTAATAGTTACAATAAAAAGTGTCAACAACATCAGTCATGCAAATCAAAAGATCAAAACCATGAAATTCTATCATATGGTCTCAGAATGGCTATTATCAGAGAGACCAAAAAATAAAAAAGATTTCTGGCTAGGATAACAAAAAAGGAGAATATTTTGTTTGTGCATACCTGTAATCCTAGAACTTTGGGGGAGAAAAGCAGAAGGATCACAAGT
>NW_022940463.1:0-244 GCF_012274545.1 Fukomys damarensis | reverse complement strand
GTCCCGAGAAGGAAACCGCGGACATTTTGCTACGAAACCGAACCGAGCCGTGGCGCCAGGTAGCCATTTGGACTTGAGGGTAAGGAAACAGAGAGCTCGAGGAAGCAGGGCAAGGAGTGGGGCGGGGAGTCGGGGGTCCGAGGTGTGGGATTTGCGGGGTCAGAGGTCACGGAGAGGACGTCGCTCTAGAAAGGCGCAAGCGGCGTCCTTAGCCGGGACGAGGAGGAGGGGCTGCGGGTTCATT
>NW_022940462.1:0-339 GCF_012274545.1 Fukomys damarensis | reverse complement strand
TTGATTAATGTTTTCGGAAAAGCAAATAAATAAATGAGCAGATGAATGAAGAAATAAACTAATTGTTCTGAGGTCTGTACGGAGACATTCACGCCTACATCACACTGGAGAAGTCCAGGAGGGTATTCCAGGTTCAGTGCTCTCTGATGAAAACACAGGCCTAGTGTCTCTCTCATTCTAACTAAGGGTCTTCACTGGATACAGACTGAAATTGCATCTGTTGAAACAAACAGTAGGTTAACATATACCTTCTTTTTGGCATTAATTTTATTGGTACGTTTAATGTATACAATATAATGACATTTATTGTTGGAAACGTGTACCTTTACATAACCCATC
>NW_022940461.1:0-549 GCF_012274545.1 Fukomys damarensis | reverse complement strand
TCTAAAATGTGTACATCCTTAACACTGGCCCACTAAATGTCAACCATACTCCCTGGTGATTTTGATGGCCAAAATAATCCTACAAATTTCCCTGATTCCCTCAAATGCAACCACTGCAGTATTTATAATCACCGCACAATTGCTTGATGAATAGAATGAAATTGAATGCTTACTTCTAAGGCAGCTTCTTTTCTTGCTGCTCTTTTGTCTTTTTCTTTCTTTTTTTTCCTGATCTTTTTTCTATAGTAATTTTGTACTTTCTCTGGGCATTCAGCATTAAGCTCAGAAGGAACAGAATCAGTTTGTTCTGTTTTGTTTTGTTCTTTGATCTAAAATCTATTTGGATTTCCAGGTTCTTTGGTTTTGTTTGTTTTTAATATAAAATTAGCACTATCCTTTGTTTATTTTTTGTTGTTGTAATTTGTGCTGTGTGCATATTTTCCTTTGTAGTCTGGTTAGATATTTAACAACTGCAGGTGTGATTTCTGGATCTGCTATCATAGGGTCTGCTGTAGCACCCTGAACTTAGTCTCCTTAAGATGCTGAAAT
>NW_022940460.1:0-220 GCF_012274545.1 Fukomys damarensis | reverse complement strand
GTATCTTATTTCTCCATCAATTTTGAAAGACAGTTTTTCAAGGTACATCAATCTGGGTTGAAGTTTGTTTTCTTTTAGGACTTGAAACTTTTCACTTCAAGCTGTCCTGGACTTAGGGTTTGTTTTGAGAAGTCTCCCATAATTCTGATGGGCTTTTCTTTATAGGTGATTTATTTCTTTTTCTAAAATAGATTTTAATCTTCTATTCTTGTATTAAATT
>NW_022940459.1:0-228 GCF_012274545.1 Fukomys damarensis | reverse complement strand
GAAAGGCGGAGAAAAAAATATTTCAAGATGGCACAAATAATGATGATGAGAATGAAGCGCAGTGCAAAAGCAGCTGAATGATGGAGCAGGCAGGCAATTTAATTCTAGGGGGGAAATTACAACTGCCATCCTTCAGTCTGAATGCTAGTCTAACAGCATGCGTACTTTTTTTTACTAAATATTTGAGTTCTTCTGGGAATTAAAGTAATTACAAATGTGGAAGAAAAA
>NW_022940458.1:0-207 GCF_012274545.1 Fukomys damarensis | reverse complement strand
TTTTGTACGTAAGGAGAGGAAGAGGGATCAAAGGGGAGGGATGGGGAAAAAAAGGAAAAGCAAAATATATCATGTACAGGTACAAATTCCCTATTATGATGTTATCATTGTGCATATCTTAATGTACCAATACATGTTTTCTTCAAAAAAAAAAAACACAAAACCACAGGAAGACCTATGTTTTACTCCCTTTTTTGTATTCCTTGA
>NW_022940457.1:0-205 GCF_012274545.1 Fukomys damarensis | reverse complement strand
GAAACAACTTCCTGGCATATTCATTACTCCTGGCCTCATCTTTGACAAAGGGCCAACCATTCTAATCGGAGGAAAGATAGACTCCTTAATAAATGGTGTCTGTAAAATGGGCTTTCAACTTGTCAAAGATTAAAACTAGATCCATATATTTCACCATGCACTAAACTAGAATCCAAGTGGATTAAATATATAAATATTAAAACAG
>NW_022940456.1:0-241 GCF_012274545.1 Fukomys damarensis | reverse complement strand
CAAATACTTGAAGGCAAGCTGGCATAAAACAGCATGAGCCATTAGCAAGGATGGTTAAAAAAATACTCTTAAAATTGGGATTGGAGTGAGATGGATGTTAGGATAATGATAAAAAAATATAATTGGGAAAAATGTTATTGTAAAAATGGTACCAAGAGTCAGGGAGTCTTCCAAGGTGAAAACTAAGAGTGCAGAAATATACCTAAAGAAATAGGATGACTAACTAGAATTGCTGATTTTA
>NW_022940455.1:0-605 GCF_012274545.1 Fukomys damarensis | reverse complement strand
TACTCTGAACAGTGAGTGGAGATAACTTATACTGACTGCTCTGTTCAAAGCACTGTGTTGATGTCAACAATGAGAAAGGAGATGGTTCAATAATGACAAGGAATGAGAAAGAGGGAGGAAGCCCTCAGAAATGGCTGGTCTTATATCCTAAGACATGGAGACAGGAGATGTCAACTAGATTTGCTTTGTACTCGTCACAGAGCACACATGACCTCAGAGTGTTCATGAATCCTCCCTTGGTCCCAAAACATGGCAGATCAGCCAAATCCCAGTTTCTTGGTCACCATGGACCACACGTCCCTACATGAACAGAAAACCTAGTCCTTGGCAATGAGGTCATCTGTCAGCTGAAACAAGGCGAAGAAATTCTCTTTTCTTCCTCCTACTGATAAAAATTTGCCACTTGTTATAAGACCACTGCATGTTGTCCAATAATAGTGGAAAATGTCAACTTTGAACATTTGGTTACACAAAATTTTATAGCATATAAATGAAATTTGTCTTACTATTCTACATGTTTATAGGTTATGCTTAACAGTTAGAAAGAGCACTACATATATCATCAGGTCACGTGTGTTGGTATGGGTGTGAAGAATGGCAACAAA
>NW_022940454.1:0-1481 GCF_012274545.1 Fukomys damarensis | reverse complement strand
CCACAAAATCATAATATACATTCTGTTTTGGTTGCACACGGGTCATTCTCCAAAATAGATCACATGCTAACTCATAGAACATGCTTAAGGAAATGCAAAGAATTGCAGTTATACTCTGTATATTATCAGACCATAGTGCAATTAAACTGGGGATCAATAGCCTAAAAAACTACAAGAACTTCACAAACACATGGAAATTAAATAACACCCTGCTGAGGGTCACACAGGAAATTAAAGAAGAAATCGGGCAGTTTTTACAATTAAGTGATGATACCAATACAACATAGAGGAATATATGGACCACATTGAAAACAGTTCTTTAAGGGAAGTTCATAGCAGTAAATTCCCATACTAGGAATACAGAGCAAATTCTAATAAACAACCTAATGCTTAACCTTAAGCTTCTAGAAAAAGAAGAGCAAGACAAACTTAAACCTCATACAAGGGAGGAAATTATAAAGATCCGAGCAGAAATCAATGCAATGGAGACTAAGAGAACAATACAAAAAATCAATTAATCAAAGAATTGTTTTTTCCAAAGAATAAATAAAATAGAAAAACCCTTACTGAACTTTGTAAAAAAAAAGGGGGGGAAAGAAAAGGCTCATTTTCATTCAATTAGGAATGAAAAAGGTGAAGTCACAGCAGATCCAACAGAAACCCAGAGGATCATCAATACCTACTTCAAAACCTGTACTCTGATAAAATGGAAAATGCAGAAGAGATGGACAGATTCCTAGATTCATATGAACTTCCAAAGTTGAAAAAAGATATAAAAATTCTAAAAACCCTAATTACATTCAGTGAAATTGAAAAGGTAATTAAAACATTACCAACAAAGAAAAGCCAAGATCCTGATGGCTTCACTGCTGAACTCTACAAGGCATTTAAAGAAGTACTATTGCCACTACTCTTTAAACTCTTCAATTAAATTGAAAGGGAAGCCATACTTCCAAATTCTTTCCTGGAAGCAAGGGTTAATTCAATTCCAAAACAAGGGGAAGACCCTACCAAAAAAGAAAACTGCACTCCAATCTCTTTAATGAACACAGATGCAAAAATCCTCAATAAGATACTGGCAAACAGAATACAGAGATCATCAAGAAGATCATACACCCTGAACATGTCAGATTTATCCCAGAGGTGCAAGGATGGTTCAACTAACATAAATCAATAAATGTAATACATTATATTAACATAGTCAAGGACAAAAAACATGTGATCATCTCAATAGATGCAGGAAATGCATTCAACAAATATCAAGACTGATTCATAATAAAAACACTATAGAAAATTACAATTGGTGGCCTTTATCTCAACCTGATAAAAGCTACCTATGAAAAACCAATAGCCAATATCATACTAAATGATCAAAAACTAAAACATTCTCACTAAAATAAAGAATAAGACAAAGATGTCCAGTATCACCACTCCTGTTCAACATGGTTCTAGAAACATTAGCCACAGCAATTAGACAAGAC
>NW_022940453.1:0-980 GCF_012274545.1 Fukomys damarensis | reverse complement strand
ACGCCAGCAGCGCCGGTGCAGGTGAAGGCCTTCTGGCTCACCTGTGTCCTCGGCTGGTGCTGAAAGGCTGCTGTCTGGGGTCGCTTTGCTAAGAGCACAGTCCCGTTTGTGCCCCGCCCTGCTCATGCTCTAATCACCTCCCACAGGCCTCACCTCCAAAACCATCACCTTGGTGACTGGACCGCAGCACAGGAATTTGGGAGAAACAACCATTTGGACCATAGCAGCCCCTTCACGGAGACTTACATCTACTTCCCAAGAAATTGCACCTTTGATTGGGTTTATTTCTAGATTTATCATAGGTTTTCCTTTATGAATAAATTTTTCCTCATTTTCTAGTTGCTTACTACTGCACTATAGGAATGGTTGACTTTTGTGTGTTGGTCTTGGATCTTAATGCCCACCGTGTGCAGGACCCCATTCTGGGTTCTGTACGTGCGTGGATCCTAATTAACAGCCGTAACAGCCCTACTCGGTGTGTGCTAATTGTGTCTCTAATTTATAGCTGTGAAAAAAGGCCATGGAAAGGCTATTTCTTTGTAGAATCCTGTAGATTTGCTGGATAGATGACTTTTTTGCCTACAAATAATGACAGCTATTTCTCTCTTTTTACAAGATCTATGCCCATTATTTTTTTTCTTCCTTTCTTACATCAGCTCAAACTGCTATTAAGAAGTAACAGCAAGAGATGTCCCGGTCTGTGTTCCTGCCTCACTGGGAATTTCTCCCACATTTCTCCCTGGCAAGATGTTTGCTTTGGATCTCTAGTAAAAGTACTATTGCATTAAAACATGACATCTGTACCTGGTTCACTGTGAATCTTCAATAGGATTTTTTTTTTATTTCCATCAAAATTTTTTCAATATCTACTGAGATGAATCTAGGCTCTTCTTCTATTAATGAAGTGAATGGCACCATTAATTTTTCTAATATGAAATTATCTTTACATTCCTAGATGAAATCTACTTGGCATTTTCTTA
>NW_022940452.1:0-222 GCF_012274545.1 Fukomys damarensis | reverse complement strand
GTGGCTTGCAACTTTGTCCAACAGCAGGGTTTTTGCTTCAGTCCTTTTTCCAGTTAGTGATAGCATGTGGGATTTAAGGCTGCATTTTCTAGTTCACACTTCACTCCAAACAGATCTAAACGTGTGCCTTACATCTTCTAAGTTGTTGACTGACCAATGAATTAAGTGCTTCTATTTTTGTATGTATAAAATGGAAGACATCTGGTCTCAGAATTGTTCCAT
>NW_022940451.1:0-257 GCF_012274545.1 Fukomys damarensis | reverse complement strand
TGAGGGACCAGGCCAGCTGTGGGACCACCACTCAACACTGCCCTTGCCACTCCTAGCTCAGGCCCAGCAGACATGAGCCCCCAGCAGGCATGAGCCCCATCCAGGTCATTCGCTGGGTGCTCAGGTGGTGGCAGAAGATGCCAGCCAGATCCCGATGGCAGCTGCTTTCTATCCTCAGTATTCACACTGCCGCACACCCACAATGAAGTCTTGGAGGCCTCAGAGGGTCATTCGTTTGTCATGTAACCTGCAGCACA
>NW_022940450.1:0-298 GCF_012274545.1 Fukomys damarensis | reverse complement strand
AGGGATGTAAACGAAGATCAAAGAAGATCTGAGCATCTCTCCAGCCTATCCCTAAAACTACCCCTGCAGACCGGCATTCTCTCACCCCTCAACATGATCAGCAATTTGGTACTACAGAGGAACTGATAACATAGTGCATGGTATCCTATACAGAAAAAGTGAAAGGCTTTCAATTCAAAAGCTTTAGGATCAAATCTCTGATCCTTAATTAATTGGGCAAGTCCCTCAGCATCTCTCCATCTGTTTCTGGGTACAAGTTTTTTCTTCAGAGATAAGCACCTCCCAAGAATTGTTCTGA
>NW_022940449.1:0-211 GCF_012274545.1 Fukomys damarensis | reverse complement strand
TGCAGCTACTCCTATCTCCACACAGAGCTGTGTGCCTGTTGTTTTAAGTGAATATTCCAGAGTGACTTTTGAGTACAGACTGTCTCTAGTCCATCTTTCAATGTTTACCAGTTCTTTTTATTGATACTTCAAATTCTTCTCTAGTTCGTTAAAAAATTATATATATTATATATATAATACATTGACAGAACTAATTGCTACTATGCTACAG
>NW_022940448.1:0-905 GCF_012274545.1 Fukomys damarensis | reverse complement strand
TTCAATGTGTGAGACTGGGCCCAGCTCAACAAAAGTTGTAAAAGTGCTGAGGGGTAGAAGGAGTAAAGGCCCCTTCCTTTCTCTTTCTGATAGCTAGGAGTTCGAAATATAATTGACAATCTCTTGGGCCGGGCCCTTGGTCCCTTGGTATTTTGCCTAAGCACCGAGAGTATGTGCAGGATATTTATTTAAGTCATGAACTATTTATTTACCTTTCACTGGCTTTAATGGTCACATAATATTCTCACTGTACTCATCCCTTCCTAATATACACTCAGTGCGTGCTCCCAGTTTTTGCTGTTAAACACACTGTGAGGAACAGTTTTGCACACACACTGTACTCTGGCTGGTACAGTATGAACATCTAAGCCATCTGTTCACAGGTGAACTCATTTGCACATTTCTTCTCTTGCCAAGTACAGGTGAAGAAAGCACACGATGGAGATGCTCAAGTGGCTACGGAAGCACCCAGCTTCCCACACAGCAAGGCTGGTTTTTTCCACCCTGGGCCGACTCACTCTTTCTCCCAGGCCTGGGCCCGCTGGAGCTTCTTGGGATCATTGTAGTAATTATTGACAGGGAAGGTAATCACAAGGGCGGTGGCATTATTGTAGTTTTCATCTAGAAAGGAAAAATGGGACATGAAAAAGCAGACTATAACATGCAGAACATTGGAAATATACGCAGGGCAAATCTCAGCGAAGTAGCTGGCTGATTTCTCACTGCCACTGTCTTGCTGCACCCCCAAGAGCAACCAGCAGGAGGCGCTGACGTGGTTGTTGTGTAGTTCGGTCCATGAATGTAAAGTACAGCACTCTCTTGGGAGAGCAACTATTCTGAACGACACAGTGCATGCACAGTAAGAATTTCCAATGGGGCAGAAAGGCGTTCAGTAAAAGTTCTCT
>NW_022940447.1:0-369 GCF_012274545.1 Fukomys damarensis | reverse complement strand
ACTAACAAATACTATCGAATTATTAATGAAACATTTAAAATAACAAAAATATAGTGACTTACCTTAATTCCACAATTTATCATTAATTTTGTATTTATATAAACTTTTCGCAAGATATGTTATGCACTATATCTCAATAACCGTTTTTAAATATGACAATAAATATGTATAACAATTCATCTTCAAAAATTTTAATGCATTATAAAAAGTTTACTGTTTCACATAATTTTACAAAACCTGTTCTTTAAATTTCTGAAAAGCTAAACATTATATTATACAGTCAATTGCAATTACCTTTCTTATGCATTTGGAACAAACACTGGAGATTATATTAGACAAGGTATCTGTATTCACATAATCATTCATTTA
>NW_022940446.1:0-576 GCF_012274545.1 Fukomys damarensis | reverse complement strand
CCAAACTCCAGTGCACAGGTAGTGAAATTCCCACTCTATTCCTAACCCTCCACCAAAGCCTAAACCTATATTCAACCCAAGCACTACTCATTATATCAACACTGCCAAGCTCAGGTACCTGGAATCCAACACTATTCCTCACCCTCATGAACACACTTGCCCTAACCTTCACACTCACACAGCAATCGTCAGGTGCTTGAACTCCATCCATATAGGTAATGCCTAACCTAATCCTAATTCTAAACCTGTCGCAGAAACCTCACCTCTTACGCTAACCTTAAAGGCTAAACCCAAGCCTAACCCTAACCCCTAACTCCAACCTCTAACCCTAAACCTAACGATTCACCCAAACACGAACCAATACAGCGTCCCTAACTTCTTAACCCTATCCCTCACCCAGGCGAACGGCCACCCCAACCATGAACCTAACAATAACCTAGGTGTATGCATTCTGACACCACTCCCTATCCGAAAACTAAAATTTACAGGAACACTAACCTTCAAACCCGCACTGCAGTACACAGGAAGGGAAATCCTGGCACGATCCCTAAACCTAAGCCTAATGCAAAGCCCTAA
>NW_022940445.1:0-639 GCF_012274545.1 Fukomys damarensis | reverse complement strand
GTAGGGAAAAGGAAAACAATGGGAGAAAAGGAAAAAATGGAAACAAAGTCTGTAAATAGGGATTGGTGGAGGGGGTGAAGGGAGGGCAAGGGAATGGGGAAAAAATAAGAACCAAGAAACATCATGTAAAGATAAAAGTTCCCAATGATAAATGTAAATGTATTGTATACCCAGAATGTAACAATAAAATAATTTAAGAAAAAAGAAAAAAAAGTCACAAAACTGTATTGAGGCTTATCTCCAAGAAAAGAAATAGGGGTTGCCTGTACATAAAGAGTCTTAATAGGTTAATGGTACCAATTGACCCAGAAAATTAAATGAATATTTGATAACCTCAAGAGCTAGAGAAAATATGGCACCTTCAAAACTTTAATGTACTATGGGTATGAGTATAAATCAATTCAGAAACATTTCTTTTTTATTGTTTATTGGTACATTTTAGGTATACAATATGATGACATTCATCATTGGGAATTTGAGCTTTTATATGATATGTCTTGGTTCTTAATTTTTCCCCGTTCTCCTGCCCTTCCTTCAACCCTTCCAACCTCTCCTTATTTACAAAGACTTTGTATCTATTTTTTCCTTTTCTCATATTTTTTTTCTTTCCCCTACTCCTCCCACTTCCTCCTGCAAGAA
>NW_022940444.1:4134-10486 GCF_012274545.1 Fukomys damarensis | reverse complement strand
TATTCTGCATTCTCTAAATCTTTTTCCACTTTGACCACCCTGCCATCTTCCTCTGATGTGTGGAGAGAGACTTCATCTTGTGTGGTCCTGTCTTCATCACCCTCACTGTCACCAGAAGGTGCAGAACTCATGGCTACTGGAGTACTGGTCTCTTAGTTGTTGGACAGCTTGTCGCTGACTGCCAAGGTCTCCAGGAAAATCAGTTTTCATCATTGCCTGGGCGGGCTTGCTCTTCAAGCCCAGCAAATACTTGATCCCAGTGAACTTTATTTGGATTTATCTGTTTTCAGCAGGGGCATGTTTTCCTGATCCGAGAGCTCTGGCCTTTCCCAGTTTCACGACTGGATATTTGACTACTACCTCCTTACAAATTGCTAACCTCCAGTCTGGTGCATTCTCACGCAGCAAAGTAAATTTGCCCGAATCCAAGAAATCTGCACTGGCACCTCGGTGCTGCACTGTCTCTGCGTCCCTGGGCCCCACCTCCAGACAGACAACCGCCTGGCAATAGGTCCCTGGGCTGCAGCTCTGGCCAGTCAGGCCAGAGCTCTCCAGGACAGGGCCCAGCGGGCAGAAGGCGGCTCAGGGCCAGGCCAGTGGCAAGGAGCTGCGCTGCAGAGGACAAAACCAGAGAGACTAGGTCTTGTTTATTTGCCCAGGATGGGCTTGAGCTTGTTATCCTCCTGCCTCAGTCTTCTAGAGGGCTGTCATTACAGTCACGCACTACCATGCTCAGTTGACAGACTTATCTTAAAAACACTGAGATGAGGGCCCGGGATTTAGTTCTGTGGTGCCACTGCCGGCTTCCCAAATATAAGGTCCCGAGTTTGATCCTGGGTACTAAAACAAAAAAAAAAAAACAAAACAAAACAAAAACAAGAGATGAATTCTGAGGAAAGGAAACCAGTTCCTGAAGCCTGTGTGGATCTTCAGACCTTTAGATTTGAATTGTGTGAAACTGCCAATATTCTGCTTGCAATGTACAAAAACAGTAACTTCAAAGTAAAGGCTTAATTTTGCTATTTCTACCTTTCTGTAACAGCAAAAAAATTATATGAAAAGTTTGCTTCTTTCTACATGTGGTAGTGCACATCTGCAATTCCTGCATACTAAGACGCTGAAGCAGGAAGATCACAAGTTTAAGCAAGGCCTGGGCAACCTAGCAAGAAAACCCTCTTAAAATTAAAAAAAAAAAAAAAAGATCAGGAATGTATATCAGTAGCTTTTGGTTCAATCCCCAGTACCACAAAAAGAAAAGATAGTTACTCTAGATCTGTTTCAGTTACTTGTAATTTAGAATGATTTTTCACAGAAATAAAGCCCAAAGATAGATCTTGAACACTATCTAATCTCTTTTCATTTGTTTTTTGGTACCAGGGATCAAATTCAGGACCTTATGCTTGAAAGGCAGGTGGCAGCTCTACTGAGCTAAATCCTTGGCCCTAACCGCTAACTTTTAAGGTAGCTTAATATTTAACATTTGCAGCAAAGCTTAAAACAAAACAAAAAAGACAAAAGCTACTGCAATGATTCTAGTAAATACAAGCCAAACATTTGAAATATTATTATCATGGCATGACCCCTGAATTCTGCTTGCAGGGGATGAATTTAATTTCAGCTAAAGAAATAAAATTTTTAAAAGATACTTTTGGACATTTTCAATGTGACTGGAGGCACTAGCTCATTTTTATATCTAACTTTAAAGGACGAAATAGTTTTCCTATCACAATTTATAAACTACCAACAATGAGGCAAATTATAAAATAAAAATCTAGGGCTCAGCGGTGCTGCTGCCTGCCTTGCAAGCACAAGGTCCCAAGTTTGATCCCCGGTACAAAAAAATTAAATGCGCGCATATACACACCTACACAATAAAAATCTACATTTACAACTAAAACTCTTGGGAAAAAAAGCATACTTCTGAACTAAATATTCCACCTAAAGAATCTCTTCCACAAAATCGTTTCTGGCCACTCACTCCATGTATCCCTCAGCTTGTTTCTTAACTCCTGTGTTACTTTTTACCCCTTTGTTAAGAACTGTCTAAAAATGTATATGCCCCTTAGTAGAACATACTTCTATGTCTGTCAGCACCTGGATCTGACCACACCTGACCTGCCAGTAATAAAGTGTCAAATAGGATGGGGGAGACGCTCAGGGACACAACTGGCCTAGCATGCATGAGACCCTCAGTTCAATCCTCAACCCTGAAAAACAAACTGTTTCTGCTTTAGGTGGAGACCAACAACAATAAAGTCAAGCAACTCCTACCTATAATTATAAACTTAAAATCTGGGATTGTAACACAATACACACAGGACTAGGGACCACCAACAGCTCTGCTACTGACCACCTCTGCAATCTTGAATAAGCCAAGAATCACCAAGGCCATACATTTTTTGGAGTGGGCACTTTGTACTGGCTAAATCTTATCAGTCTCCTCTGACAGCCAGCACTAGGTAATCATTTACTGCCACAGCCACCATGCACCTGTATGTAAAACCCTTGCTTCCCAAGAACATGAGATATGAGCTTTACATGAAAACTAAAATACAGCCTATTGTCTCCACACAAAAGTCCTCCCATTCTACCCCAGAGTGGGCTCTGCATCAGCAAACACAGAAACTCATCATTGAAAGCCTGCCTAAGATGGATTCTTTTCTTACACTTTTTAAAGAGCAAGGATAGAAATGCTGGCAGTCATTAACAATAAGTAATGATAAGGGATGTTCTATTCATTCTGCTCCTAATTCTCCTTGAAAACATTAAGGTGACACAGATTTTCCAAATCAGGCACGGGGGGTGGGGAGACAGAGGCAGAGACACACACACAGAGCATGAGCTGTCAGGTAGGCAGTTCAATATGAGAATAACCGCTAAAATGAGCTGAGTTGTAATCACTTAGGTAAAAACAAGGTTCAAGTCACCTCCTTCAGAGATAGTACATTAGGGCTGGGGATTTATCTCAGTGGTTCCACTGCTTGCCTCACAAGCGCAAGACCCACAGTTTGATCCCCAGTACCCTCCCCCCAAAAAAGTAAATTAAACTACCCATTAGCACTTTCTTTGCTAACGGAAATGATCTATAATTGTGCTGCCAGTTATGACAGAAGCCGGATATGGCTGTTGAACACCTGGAATGTGGTTATTATAACTTAGAAAATGTCAACATTATTGAACTTTAATTAATCTAGATTCAAGTTGGTAAATGCGGCTCCCTAAATCAGAGTGCAACTCCAGGTTCTCTAAGTTAGTGATTTTCAACTAGAGGTTATTCTTTCTATCCTTAGGGGGCAGTTGCCTCCACCTGGCATCATTTTTAGTTGCCAGAACTATGGGAAGAATTACTAGTAGATGGTGGTCAGAGATGCTAAATATGCTGCAATGTATAAGACATCACTTCACAACAGAAAATGAGCCCAAAATGTCAGAAATACCAAAATTGAGAAACTCTGCTCCATGTGTGTTTAAGGATGGAATTAAAGGCAAAACAAACTACAGTACACCTTTTTTTTTTTTTTTTTTGGTATCAGGGATCAAATTTAGGACCTTGTGCTTGTGAGGCAGGCGAGGCACCACTGACCTAAATCCCTAGCAGTACACCCTATCTAAACAAAACACACAGGAAGAAAGAATTTTTTTTAGGCAACAGGTGAAAGGTTTACAAGCACAAACTGTTATTAAAGTGTAGTTGTGTATATGGTGGATAATTTACTAAGAGCATCATCAGCATCATCAGACTAATTTCCTGTGGCATTTTTTCTTTATTTGACAGGTACTGGGGATTGAACTCAGGAACTTGAGCTTGTGAGGCAGGCACGGTGCCACTGATCTAAATCCCTGGCCCTCCTGTGGCAAGTTTTACTTGAATAGTAAGGTAAACTCTCTTCAGATTATTCTATAGGCCCCTACTGTCCTTTTCCTCCACTCCTAGTTTTAATTCCCTGTCCCAATTAACCTATCTGGTTTCTTAAGATATTCGTTTCAGATACAAGAGAGCTGATATTATTATGAAAGAAAAGTAAATCACAAAAAAAGTGGCTGACACTGCAGTATGCACATTTACATATTAACGAAGGAAAAGGCAGGGTACAGAATTACATTTAGACCAAAGGAAATGCAGGCAGTAATTCTACTGAATGATGACAGCATACTACATGTTAGAGTGAGAGATGTTATTTGAGATTTTAGAGGGCAGATATCAAATAACATTGTGTTTACTGTAGTTTTATATATTATGCATAGTCAGCTTAAATGCAATCATTCAAAACTGCTCAAATAGCTCTCAAATTTATATTAGCAATGTACAATTCAACTCAGAATAGCCCATTCCTCAAAGAAACTGAAATAGCACAATGTTTCACTTTGGTTCAAACAATTTTTAAGAGCACAAGTCATTAAAATTCAACTGAGGTCTATGCTTTTTCTGCCCACTTAATATTACAAGAAATTATTCATTACATGTACAGTTTCTCCATCACTGCATGAAATAAAAAAATAAAATACAATCTTATCTGTAAAACACTTACATTCAGAGTTTTCACACTGGCCTAAAATAGAAACTTCCAGCCTACCTGTTCTGAATTCCTAAAAGTTCATTGCAGGTTGGTTCTTTTGTACCAAGGATTGAAGTCAGGACCTTGTGCTTGCCAGGCAGGCACTGTGCCACTGAGCTACATACCCCGCCCGGAATGCAGTTTTTGTGAATGCTTCAATCTTGAGCATCCTAGAGTTCTAGTACCTTTAAATTTTTTTTACAGAGTTAAAGTACTTTTATCATCAACTAACATTTAGGAAGCAACCACTATAATCTATTAATCAAATGTCAGAAAGTAATGCAGTGAGATTCCAACCCACTGTGCTTTTCAGATTTGCCTATAGTTATTCTTGGAGAAAAGATCACCCCAGTTCTTTCAGGTTTCTAATTAAATGACATAAACCCCACCCCACTTACATATGAAACAGAAACACAGGGGGGCACTTTTAACAACATTTTATATTCAACTACTAGTGTTACACACACGATCCTGACCAGAGTCTCTCAGCCTCAGCCATCAGTAACAGTACCGTTTTGAGCCAGACGTGTGGACGGTTACCCCTGAAATGTTTAGCAGCATACTTGGCCTCTTCCTACTAGATACCAGCAGCAACTCCCAGCCCTCTACAATCTAAATTACCTCCACATCATGTTGCCAAACATCCCTTGGAAAACAAGATTGCTCCATGGTTGAGAACCACTTATTTTGAAAGAAACCCAAAGTACCAAAAAAAGTGGGCACTGTGCTAATCAGAAGACTCAAGAAAAATACATTAACTTTTTCTTTGTCTTCCACTCAGGATACACCATCACGTACGTACACATGGTGACATCTTGCTCAACTTCTAGGATTACTGCCTTCAACTTTGCGGTGTCAAACAAGTAAATCTACAGCAGTTGCTTTGAAAAGAATATTATTTCTACCAGATCAATATTAATATGAGTCTTAAACATTAGCACTACTCCTGAATTCCAAATGTAGGAAAAACAGGGTCTGTATCAAACTGGGCAAGTAGAATCCCAAGCAGGAACGGAAAGGAGGGCTCTGAAGGAGGTCAGAATGTTAGGCACGGAATGCACGCAGAAACCCAAACACCTGTTCTCATTTCCAAGCCCTAAATCTGGGACAATTAGAACCCATTTCACTCGTGCAAGCAGTCAGCCAGGTACATCAAGTTACTAGTTCCCCTCAAGGGAAACCAAGGTAAGGTGCTAAGTCCGGTGGATTTCGGGCTGACGCCAAGGTGGCTCCTGATCTCCTGAAAGGTATGGAGAGGCTACAAAACCCGGAACTTAATTCACAATCTACAGAGCACCCACCCTTTTCAGGATCCCAGAGGTTCCTGCCCAGTGTTTGCAAGCTACAGCCTCGGAATCACGTGGGGGAACTTGTTAAACACGCAGGAACGAGTCCCGCCCCTCAGAGATTCAGACGAGAAGGGGACTGAAAAATTTGTACCTTTACCAGGGGCTCCAGGTGATTCCTATGCACGCTCAAGTTGGAAAACCACTGCTTCTGTAATTCCTCAAGGGGAAACCACAGAAAAACCTACAGCTTCGCAGCTGTTTCCAGAATAACCGAAGTCTTTCTAGGCGCTTCTGGGGCCCAAATTGATGGCTCCAGTCGTCTGAATGGGCCCGGCCCCTCGAGAAACCTCCGCAGAGCCCAAGGGCGGCCCCGAAAGAAACCCGCCGGGGTTCCCTCGGCCACCCGACACCACGACTCGGCCCGGCCCGTTAGCCCCGACCCCCTCCCCCGGTTACAATGGCAGCTCGCGGAGAAACAGCCGCCCTGGAGGCGGGTGGCGGGCTTCA
>NW_022940444.1:0-3748 GCF_012274545.1 Fukomys damarensis | reverse complement strand
TGGAGTGAAGAGTGAAGGACTGGAATCACTAGTGACGCACGTGCCCTTTCGGGCCCAGTTCCTCCTACTGTGAGCACCCTGAGGAATGGAACAGGCCATTTACCTCAGCGGGGTGGGGCGAACGAGCGCCCTTGCGCTTGCGCTGGATTGACGGCGTCCCAGGCGTTCGACGATGGAGGGCTTTAGGGGTTTGGGGTTCTAAGCAGTCGCTACGGTTCCTACAAGGTGCGAAACATTATTTGTTTTGGATTTCTCGCAGAACTCTAAATGGGAGACAGCTAATTCACCCTCTCCATGTCACAATGACGACTTGTCAGACGATGGGTAATAATATAATGAGAGCTGCTGCTCTTCTGATTTGTAGAACAGCCCTTTGAAGTTGAGATCGTTATTGCCATATCTCCTTGCCCGGCTTGGTGGAATTTATACTCAAACAGCCTGGCTGCACAGACTGCTTGCATCACTGTTTCCACGCATGCTGGCTAATTTAATGGGGAAAAAATTTTTTTAACGTACGTTTAAACCCAGGCCCTTCGCATTTAGCCATATCCTACCCATCCACACACACAACCGTTTTTTGAGACTTAGCTTCGCTAGATTACCTCGAATTTGGGATACTCCTGCCTCAGCCTCCCATAGTGCTGTGCCATCACGTCCAGCTTGATTTAATGTGTTTCCAACAAATGAGAGGGCGTCATGTGTTCAGGATATTTCTTTGACTGAAATACTGAAATAGATTACCATGGTTGCAGTCAGAAAAACACTTTTCTGCTGGAAGACCGATGATCTTACATCCAAAAAATAATTCTCTTTCCTTTTTTTTACAAATCTCTTCTTAGAGCTGTGTGACTATTATAATTTTCAGTGTAATAATTACACATTTTAACATATCCACTTTGGCGTTTTTGTTTTTTGGTTTTGTTTTGGTTTGGTTTTTTTGTACTGGGGGTCGAACTTGGAACCTTGCACTTGCTAGGGCAGGCTGCAGAACCACTGAGCTAAATCCCCAGCCCTGACATAATTACTTTGTATTTTGGTAAATAGCCCAGTCATATTAATAAAAAAAAATTTAGCAAAGGAAACCTCCTGATGATAGTTTGGAAACTGTAGAAAGAGTTATGCAGATGGAATGATGGAGTTAACATCTTCCAGGAACTGAGAATTGTGCCTCTCCTAGAGCAAAATGAGTGTTAGGAAAACTTTTCAAGCTTTTTTTTAAAAAACTGAAATAATCATATGCTAAATAATCATGTGCCCACTGCTTACTTTCTACAATTAACATTTTCTTATATCTGCATTCACATGTGTCTATATACCTATTCTTCAATGTTTTGATACATTTCACTCCTGAACACCTCAGCATGTGTGAATAGCATCACAAAATAGGTTCTACAAAACAAATACTAGACAGATCAAGGTTTACTGTTTTAAAAGTAGACTTCAGGGATAGGGGTTATAGCTCAGTGGTAAAGTGCTTGCCTAGCATGCTCTAGGATACGGAGGTTCCACCCCCGGCATAACAACTAACAAAAAAAATCAGTTGGTTGGTAGACTGACAGAAAGATCTCTACACTGAAAACTACAGTACTCTGAAGAGATAGGAGAGGCTATCAGGAAATGGAAAGATATCCCTTGTTCTTGGGTAGGAAGAACCAATATAGTGAAAATAGCCATACTCCTGAAATGGTCATACAGATTTAATGCAATCCCAGTCAAAATTCCAACAGCATGCCTCACAGAATTGGAAAAAAAAAATCCTAAAATTCATTTGGAACCAGAAGAGACCTAGCATAGCAAAGGCAATTCTGGGCAACAGAGGCAAGGCAGGAGTTATCACAATCCCTGACCTGAAATTATATTACAAAGCTACTAAGATAGGGATGCTGATAAATTATAATGCAACATTCTTTGTTCTAGTCAAGAGATGGGTATAGGATATTGTAAAAATCCACAGTAAAAAAGTGCCAATTGTGGAGAATATTCTCTACTGTCATGATCTGTATGTGCTGTTAACAGAACTTTCTTCATTGGAAAAAAAAAAGTTATTTTCCCCTTTGGATTCATTCGCATGATTTTGATACAATCTGAATAGTAATTACAACATGTAGATGAGTTCTTTAGTCTTTACCTTTTAAAATCAACCAGTTGACACAGACAGATGATTTACTAATTATTCCCAATAGCAATGCAAAAAAGATAAATTCCCTAAAAGGAGGGAAGAAGCAAGATGAGCAGGGATCTAGGTGGAATCACTACTTTTATAAAGTATGCAGCTGTTTTTGCAAAACAGGATTAAATGAAGATGAGGAAAAAATGGCAGTATTCCATTTTATGTTTATTGTTTGCACTTATATTTTTGCCTTTATAATATTTGCATTAATTTCTCTTATAAAACTTTTTAGTAAATTGTAAGAAATAGATTTCAATAATTTTTTTATACCAAAGCTGAATCATTTCAGGCAAGTCTGAAATCCCTGATAGCAACTCAAGGCAGCGATCCTGAGACCACCTGTGTCCTAGCTTGTTTACTTAGTGACACAGCATTCACTAAGAGAGTCTGTCAGGGAAACAACAAAGCCAAAGCCTGTTATTTTGCTAAAATATGTAAAATAGCATAAAAGAAATGAAGTACCCTGAACTAGCACCCTACCACCCCTGAAGCTTATAAAAGAATCCCCTTAAACCTAAACCTTTGGAGGGTCCCCCACAAAGAATATTAACCATTTTCTGAACTTTATGGTCATCATTTATGTCTTTGTGGTTTTAACACCCAAGCATGAATCTGTAAAAGTTACGTTTAGATTTTCCTTTGTAAAAAACATATCTCTTTTTTCTTCAGTATTGAGGATTGAATTTTGGGCCTTCACACTCTTGAATTTTGGGTCTTCACACTGAGCTCCATTCCCAGCCCCCTTTTTTATTAAAAAATAAAAATAAAATCAGGAAAATAACATTTCATATGATATTGTGTTCTAATTAATAGGTCTCATTCAGATTTTGACAACTGTCCCAATAACGTCTTTTGTAAATAGGACAAAAAATCTCAAATAATGTGCTCTGGAACGATTCCTTTTTAGACTTAAAGGTATAAATATTGGATTATGCTCTTTCATGGTTGATAGTATAGCCTACTGGTAAGAGCTCAGATTGCAGGTCCAAGTGGCTGGGCTTTTTTATTTTTCATTCTTTAGATGTGGGACTTTCTTTTTGTTTTGTTTTGGTTTTTTGAGACAGGGTCTTTCTATATAGCTCAGGCTGGCCTTGAGCTCATTATGTAGCTTAGGCTGCCCTGAACTTGTGGAGCTCCTTCTGCCTCAGTCGCCCGAGTGCTGTGATTACATGTGTGTGCCACCACACCCGGCTGGGGTTTTAAAGCTGTATAAGTGAAAGCTGTTTGGGCAAATTACTTAACCACTTGGTGTTTCATTTTATCTTTAAAATTCTGATCATGCTTATGTATGTTTGTGGGGTTTTTTTGTACCGGGGATTGAACTCGGGCCCTCATACTTGCCAGGCAGGCGGCGGAACCACAGCCAAATCCCCGGCCCCATTATGGATTTTTAATGCTTGTTAAACATTCTTATGATTCTTACCTCCGAAAGAAAACAAGCAAACAAATGCTTTCATGGACCCCATCCACATCCCCTTCCACGTACTCCTGGGGTCTCAGTTTTCTCACACCACCGCCTCATTTCAGTCCCACTTCAGCTGCCTTCAGCCTCACTGAAATGGATCTCTCTAATGTCCT
>NW_022940443.1:0-210 GCF_012274545.1 Fukomys damarensis | reverse complement strand
GGCGTTCACACCTTATTTTCTTAGAATCTTCATATGAATTAAATATAGTTCCTTTTTACATTTCGTTTAGCTGATATATTAAAAAATAAAAATTGTACCTTTGAATGGGGTACTATACGAAATTTTGGTACACATGTACACTGAAGATATTTAAATAAGGTTAAATGTATTTATCTGTAAAAAACATATTATTCCTTCATGATAAAAACA
>NW_022940442.1:0-202 GCF_012274545.1 Fukomys damarensis | reverse complement strand
TTTAATCACTTTTCTGTGTTGCTTTCTCTATCTTAACATAAAGTGAGATAAGCCTATGATTGTCAAGTTTGAATAGGCATGGTATGCCTTTTCATGGTCTTTGATATAAGTATGAATTATTTTTTTCATCTGTCATATGTCTTCTAAGCCTTAGTTGTTCAAAACCTTTAAAATCTGATCTTTACTCTTATTTTTGTTAATG
>NW_022940441.1:0-2066 GCF_012274545.1 Fukomys damarensis | reverse complement strand
CCATATCCTGAAGGCTTGCTCACCTGCCCACTGCACCTTTAAGAGGCGGTAGAACCGTTAAGAGGTGGGGCCTAGTGGAAAGAAATTAGATCCTTAGGGATTTGCCCTTGACAGGAATATTGGAACTCTGGTCATTTTCTCTCTCTCTCTCTCTCTCTCTCTCTCTCTGTCTCTCTCTGCTTTCTTGCCACCATGAGTTGAGCAGACCTCCTCCCCTCTGCCACCCATTCCCACCATGATGTACTATACTGCAACAGAGGGACCATGGACTAAACCCCTTGAAACCATGAACCAAAACAAACTTTCTTCTTAGATGATTATGTCAAGTATTTTGCCAGAGTAACGGCAAGCTGACCGACACAGATATCTAGTTGTTTAGATCTAAAGGAACAGAGTTAACTTACTTGAGGCACTGGAAAGAAACAGAATATTCTATGAGGAATCACACATTCTGTGGAGAACTCAATTACAGCGATAGAATCCTTCTCAGTGCCACTGAAGGACACTGTCGCACTGATGCTGAGGTTACAGAAGTGCCCCATTCACCAAGGCCCCTTAGTGTCGTGTTCAAGTCGAAACTCTGGAAAGCTAGGGATACTGTATTTGGGCTCATGAGATCTAAATCTTGCAGACCATTCTTTTCCTGAATATAAATGGACACAAGGTAGCCAGCCAGCGAATGGGGATTAAATCAAGAAGAGGGCAGATAAATTGCACAAGGCAACGGAAGCATAGATATACAGGTGTGCTCCCCAGCTCAAGATGGAAAAGCACTTCTTCTTGCCTGGCAGCTGGGGACTCTTGAGCGTTCCCTGCCTGTTCCTACGTGGGTGGCAGGGAAGACGCGCTACAGAGGGTCCTTCCATGCTGGCTTCCAGGGCAGCAGAGCACAGAGACATTTTCTGCCTCCAAGAATATTGTTTGCTCTTATTCTATGAAATTCTAGGAGCAGATACAATGACGAACCCTAGGGAAACAAGCACCAATGAAAGAAGTCTCTAGCGCCAGGGATTTGGTTCAGGGGTTCCGCTGCCTGCCTCGTAAGCACAAGGTCCCGGGTTCGATCTCCGGTACCAAAAAACAAAGAAACAAACGAAAGAACTCTCTAGTAAAAGTGGCTCATAAGAGTTTGTGTCACTTTAGCAGACATAAACAGTTTGTGGTCCTTCATCACAGCTTGGGCTTCTTTCTGTCCCTCCCCCTGCCTCGACTTCCTAGACCAAGGGGCCCCAGCACTCTGTTCCACGCAGAAATTTAACCAGGCCAGAGATGAGGCTGACCATCCTGTCATTGGTCACTCAAACCCTTCTGTGGAGAGGAGAGGTCAGCCCCAAAATCTTGATAGATCATTGGACAAATGAGTGACCCAGCCTCCTTGTGAGCAGAAATGAGGCAGGAGCCTGTGGCCTGAGAAGCTCACACTTCTGGTTCTACCTGACTGACATTCTGCACCTCATTCCTGCCCATTCTTGGGATGGGAACCCTAAGACCAGAAGGAGAGAACATCCTGACGCTACTGTTCATTCTCCTTGATTTCTGTGGGAAAGGACAAGCTGATAAGAGCAGGATTGCCCATGTCACCCTGGGTTTCACATTCCGGAAACAGGCTCTGCCAGCCCCTCTCAGCAGCTGTGAGAAACTGTGGCTGGCATCTCACCCAGCGGTGTCTGTGAGCAGAGCCTGCTGCCCACCCCAGCCAGCTGGGTCCCTGGGGCTACAGCTCTGGGCACCTGGGTTCCATGCAGTCTGGTTTCAGGGCATTGCTTGGATTCAGGGAATGGGGTGAGTGGATTACACAAATGGTTAGGGTTTTATACATGAGTTCTATACACTCTGTGCCGGAAGCCTAGAACCTTCTTTAATTATAGAGCGAGGCAGAGTCCCAAGACCTGAAAACCCCAGTGAGACCACACGGCTCTGCCTCCCGGAACAGGATTCTCCTAATGTAGATGGACCCAAACCCAGGTAGGGTCACCCACAGATGGGCCAGCGGAGGGACAGAAAGCGTTGTGTACCAAGGGTCTTGAGAAGATGCAGGAACAGGATTTGAACCCAGGGCTGCCTGA
>NW_022940440.1:0-267 GCF_012274545.1 Fukomys damarensis | reverse complement strand
GCGGAGACAGTAAGTGGCTCTGAAATCCAGCCTGTGTTTGATCTCTGACTGTGCACCCTGCCACGGCCTGTACAGGAAGCCTGCCTGAGAGACTTGTCTTTTTTTTTGTAATTTCACTGCTGGCCACCTGCTTGTACAAAAGAAAATGGCAGAGGGATAAGTCAGCCCACCCACGTACAACCCTGAATTATTTGTTATTGGTGTTTACTCACCATTAAACCCAAAAGTGGCTGCTACCATGCTTCCCAATCAATTGGGATTTTGTTA
>NW_022940439.1:0-208 GCF_012274545.1 Fukomys damarensis | reverse complement strand
AAAGTTGATTTTGGACCTCAGTTTACCCACTAAAAAAGTTGGGAGTTATGAAAATTATTTGGAAGTTTCCTTTAGTACCAAAATAATATTCCACATTCCAGAAATATTTCAGTATCAGAAATTTAAAATAAATTAACAAGTGCCTATTTTATCTTATTAGTGTTCTAATTTTTGCTGCTAAAAACCAGGGCAAAAAACTGTAAATATC
>NW_022940438.1:0-215 GCF_012274545.1 Fukomys damarensis | reverse complement strand
GGTCAGCCCACCCGTTTTCAACTTGGGTGAAGGAAACAGCTCACACAGGCAAGTCTGGGAGGCATCTCTGCTAAGAAACTTTGTTCCATTCAGAATGCCATATTCACAGCAAAGACCCTCACACTTAACTTTGTGGTCCCCGCTGTCAGAGGCTTGGAGAGATGGCAGGAGGTGCAGGGCTGTGGTGAGAACATCTCACTAATCTTCACAGAAGT
>NW_022940437.1:0-278 GCF_012274545.1 Fukomys damarensis | reverse complement strand
ATAGACCCCTTAAGCAAGAGTATCTGAGCCAGCTCCCTGCCAATTGCTTTGATCCATCAGTGTTATTTTATTAGATGTCTTAAAAGCTGACTGTGATTTTTTTTTTCCTTACAATTTGGCCGAAATACTGAAAATCACAATGGACATTTTCTCCACAGATGTTTCTTCACAATTCCATTAGAAACTTCAATTTTGGGGGAAAAAATTATTATAAGTTGGATTCATTGTGGAATTTCATCGAGTAGAGGTACAGCATGAAAGGGCCTGAGAACCTAATG
>NW_022940436.1:0-439 GCF_012274545.1 Fukomys damarensis | reverse complement strand
TGACTTTAACTGTGAGAATGAATAATGAGAAGGGAAGTTCTCTCTTCTTTCTTATTCCCACAGAACTTTGTCCGTATGACACTTCTTCCTTCCAGTTTTGGTTGTCTTAGTTTTGGCTCACTTGCTTTCTTTCCACTAATCTGTGAGGTCCCTGAGGGCATGTGACTCGGCTTTCTCGGCAGTGGAGCGCTCTGTGTGTGGCATGGCACTTGGCGTATGGTGAATGGTACTCAATAAATACGTGATGTGTTCTATGAATACATAGGGGAAAAGAATGGAATTGAGTGTTTGGTCCCAAGGGCAACTACCCAAATATTGTACTAGGTTCTGAGGCCGAGGTACTTCCAGAGGTTTAGCTAGTAATGCTGAGCTAGGCCACTTAGAGGCCAAGGGTCCTGTCATTTCTCATAGATCGGGTAGGCCGGGTACAGGGACACAG
>NW_022940435.1:0-234 GCF_012274545.1 Fukomys damarensis | reverse complement strand
CACTTATATCACTAATCTTTTGTTCATGGTAAAGAACACTTTGTGCTTTTTGTTTATTTGTTTTCTCTTGTTTGTAAGAGAATCATTTTTTTTTCTGTCTAGCAATAGTGCATTTTATCCTTCAGGTCCCCGAAGCTCTAGCACTTGGAGCCAATTTACAGGTCGGTTCTTAAGTACATCATTTGAGAGCCCTTGGTCCATTCAAGTTATGTAAAATATTGGTTGCAAACTATC
>NW_022940434.1:0-923 GCF_012274545.1 Fukomys damarensis | reverse complement strand
AAAAAAAAAAGGACCAGGTTTTAGAGAATCACAAAATCCCAGCTACTCTGCTCAAGGTTGCATACACAACACCTCACTTAAAACTCGCACCACACCTGGCCAGTGTTTAAATGAAGCACCTAAATGGGCCTAGGTTATCAGGCCAGGATCAAACCCAATGCTATCTCACACCGTACAGATGTTCCTGTCCTGCGAAACATGAGTAACAGTTTTTCTATTGGTCAATTTAAAAAGGTAGTGGGGCAGGTGAGGAGCAGTGTATGAAGACGCGAAAAACACCAAGGTTAGCTGAGCTTTGCTGCTGGCCCCCTGCTGGTATCTCAAGGCAAGTTAGAAATTCTATTGCTTTGTTTAACACTACAATATACAATGTCTCTGTATCCTTAGTGTTAAATGTGAAGGTTCTAGGAGGTTCTGAAGATTTTTTTTTTCTTCTAGCCTTAATTAATGGCAAAAAAAAGTCCCCTTCCAGCACTGAATTAGAGAACTGGCATAAATTTCCACTGTCCTTTGGCCTCTGAATTACAAAAACCAGGGAGAAGTGTCACTTGGGAATTCAGAAAAACGTGACATAATAGCATATGTTCAGAGCTCTGAAATATACTTACTTATTATGGTATGTAATGGCTGTGTACACCTCCTGAAGGAATTCGGGCCCATTGGACTTTCCAAAGATGACCTATTCCACAATGTAGAAAAGACCAAATTAACAGTGATCCTCAAGTGTATCAAAGCAACTATCATCAGGACAACAGAATGCACTGGTCTCATAGAGCTCTATTTCAGAGATTAAGAGTTCTGGGCTGGGGATTTAGCTCAGTGGTGCTATGCCTGCCTTGCAAGTGCATAGTTGATCCTGAGTTCGATCCCCAGTACCAGAGAGAAAAAAAAGAGTGGTAGATTCTAAAACTGGCCCAACCATA
>NW_022940433.1:0-275 GCF_012274545.1 Fukomys damarensis | reverse complement strand
ACTGGGAAGAAGCTAAACAATGTAGTTGGGCAACATCTTATTTTGAAAAAGCAGCGGGGGCTTCTTGTTAAACCCTGTCTGAGATTGCCAGTTGGTGATAATCTGGTAAAACTGTCAATCAGAGAAGCAGAGTCCTTCATTTCATCTAGGCCTAGCCAATCACTACACACGTCCTTCCAAAGTAATCTGCATAGCTGGGAGTGGTGGCTCACGCCTGTAATACCAGCACTCAGGAGGCTGAGGCAGGAGGATCGCTGTGAGTTCAAGACCAGCCT
>NW_022940432.1:0-296 GCF_012274545.1 Fukomys damarensis | reverse complement strand
ACTTTTTTGACAATTCTACCTCAATAGTGCAGAAAAACATTTTTATATATTTCAGTTCTGCCCAGACTGGATTTTCGTTTGTTGGTGATGTGACCTCAAATCGTTAAATGATGATAATTTCCTCGAGGTCTGTCTGTGGAAATGGTGTTCTAGACCATCTTTATTCTTGTGATATCTCAGTGCATCGCCTACTCTCAGAATCCTGCTTAGGTCTCATTGGGTTTAATTAAGGGAAAGTCTCCCATTGAGACAGAGCTACTGAGTGATTCAACAATATGCATTGTGATTCAAATACA
>NW_022940431.1:0-219 GCF_012274545.1 Fukomys damarensis | reverse complement strand
TCCATATGTTGGTTACTGGAATAAACATGGGGGTGCAGATATCTCTTACATTTCTTACAAATCCAAATTAAATTCTTTGACTATATATCCAAAAGTTTGATTTTTAGATAACATGGGAATTATATTTTTAGTTTTTTGTGGTTTTCTATTTATTTCATATCTTTGTTATTTCTCTTGTTGCTGAGAAAAAACACCCTGCACCTAAAGTCAAGGGAGAAA
>NW_022940430.1:0-535 GCF_012274545.1 Fukomys damarensis | reverse complement strand
TTTCTCTGTGGAGTACTTCACATTCATGAAACTGACCTCATTCGCTTTAAATGGCTAAGCAGCAAGAGAAGCAGTTTCCCCGGGAAAACTGCACTTTAAACCGCAGAAGCCCTCGGCAAAGTGCGTTTGTGTTCTAACGTCAAACTGAACCTCTCCCCAAGTATACAGAGTTCTGGAGGCTTGTGTGCACTCAGAGCTGCTAGGCACTCCCTTAGGCCTGAAGGGCTTCTCTGCTAAAAGTGCCTCACAACAGTGCTTCAATCTCTGCCAGGCAGAGACCTGCAAACAAAAAGGACTACAGTTGTACTCCCCATAAGAAGTGGACTTCACTGGTAAACTCACAGAGTTGCAGCACCTTTCTCTGTGGAGTACTTCACATTCATGAAACTGACCGCTTTCGCTTTAAACGGCTAAGCGGCGAGAGAAGCTGTTTCCCGGGGAAAAATGCACTTTAAACCGCAGAAGCCCACTTCAAAGTGCGTTTGTGTTCTAACATCAAACTGAACCTCTCCCCAAGTATACAGAGTTCTGCAGG
>NW_022940429.1:0-1448 GCF_012274545.1 Fukomys damarensis | reverse complement strand
TTTCCATTTTTATAAAAATATTACGCTGCAGTTAAAAAAATGGCTATCACAAAATAAGAAATTAACTCAAGGAATTTGATTAAGCCTAAAAGCGAGAGCTTTGTTTCAGGGGGGATATAAATTGCAGTGGAAGAAAGTTGTATTATTCTTACAGTCTTCTTTTAGGGTTGATAATCTTGTATTGGTTTCCTAAATTTAGCACTTGCCTCACTTGGGAACTGATAGGACATCTAATTTCGTTTTCTCAATAGCCGAGTAATAATTGTGTTAGCTGGCACCGCATCTGGGGACAGGATAGGTAGTAGATAAACTTCAAATAGGATTGTGATTTCCTGTCCTGGCTCCCACTCGGCGCTGGTACTGACAGGTAAACAAACGTGAGCAGGTAGCCAGTGAGTGAGTACCCTGCGGGGCGCCTGCTGGTGTTATGGTTGCCCAGAGCCCGCTGGGAGAGTGGGGAGGGAATGTCCTTGCCCAAAGGGCTCCTTACTCTTAGCTCTTTTCTTGTCCCGCGGAGAGCTGGTCAGCAAAAGGGCCATGCAGACGTGAAAGCTGTTGCTAACAGAGCTGAGCATGTGCTCACTCTGTCTCTTGTGGAATCCAGGGAGAGACAGCCTTTCAAGGTCCTCGGTGCTGTGTAGCTTACCTGTTACAGAGCATTTCATTCTATGTTTTGCTAATGTATTTATTTTTAGATTTTTCCATCTTTTGATTATTTTAGGAGGGTCTCATTATATAGCCCAGGCTGGCATCAAACTCAAAATCCTATCTTAGGGTCCCAAGTCCTAGAATTAAAGGGCTGTGCCACTGAAACCAACTAGGTTTCCCATCTTTTAAAACTTTAGTCATTTTGGGGCGACAGATCTAGCTCAGTTGGCACTGCCACCTGCCTCACAAGTGCAAGGTTCTGAGTTTGATTCCTGTACGGAAAAAAAAAAGTGCTCGCTTCAGCAGCACATATACTAAAACTTTTAGTCATTTTTCCAAACCACTGAAAAGAACATTTACATTAAAGAAAAAATGATTTCTCTCAGTTTAGAAAAATTGTAGTTATACTTTTGTCTAAAACACATTCCTTAGGCACGTACTGTCCATTTAAAATATGAGAGTTGGGACGGAGAATGCTGAGGCATAGATCTTGCCTTTAAATGTTTGAAAGGAGAGATTGCTTTTCATTTTCATGTTACCAAAGTATAGTCTTACTAACCTACCAGGCCCACAGCTGCTGAACCCCTGGCCCGTACGAGGCCAGCCTGGGGAGACAGTGGGCCCCTGTGAGCCCTGTGGGTGAGCTTTCCAACGCACGCTGCAGACTCTGGAGAGGACGCCCTTTCCTGGGGGGAACCGGGAGGCCTTATGATGTAAAAGGATTATCTCCTCATTTGAGTTGCCCCTCGTTTTCAGTCAGACGCTTATGAAATGATTACACTCCCCTGAAAGCCTGCTCC